>NW_015160904.1:101037-154997 GCF_001447785.1 Gekko japonicus
AAGATAGACATAAACAGACCTGCAACAAAAAACTTTATGGAAGACTAATAGAAGCCAGAAAACAACTCGAGGCTATTGAAACAACCGAAATATTCAGAGATAACTTTAACTATCGGAAAAAAAATCAAACAAACAACTCCAAAAGGTTAAATCTCCTAGCATGGAGATTACGAAAAAGACAAACAGATCGGCACATTGGATGTATAAAAGACCAACGGAATAATCTTCATTATGACACTAGACAAAGCTTCAGAAATTGAGAAGGTAATTAAAAATCTAAAGAATAATAAAGCCCCAGGACCTGATGGGTATATTCCGGAATTTTATAAAGTTTTTGGCCAGATATTGATCAACCCACTGTTGGATACCTGCAATTACATTAGAGAGACGGGCACGATGCCTGCATCATGGCAAGCGGCCAATGTCATACTCATCCCTAAAAAAGACAAAGACAAAACGGATCCCAGGTCATATAGACCGATTTCGTTGTTAAACGTCGATTACAAAATATTTACAGCAGTTATTGCATCTCGCTTACAACGCATCATCGCAAATTACATCAACAAAGACCAGTCGGGATTCATTCCAACACGAGATATCACAGATAATATCCGGAAAACAATTGATATTATCCAACATTGTAAACGAAACTCATCGCAAAAGGCTTTATTGATGGCTATTGATATCGAGAAAGCGTTTGATTCCCTTGAAATCCATTATTTAAAAACCTTAATAGAAATGATGAACTTTGGTCCTAAATTCCAAAACTCCATTCGAGCAATTTATGAAAACCCCAAGGCGAGACTATTAATTAACGGAGGGCACTCGGAAGAAATCACCCTGTTTAGAGGCACGAGACAAGGTTGTCCCCTGTCCCCTATCCTATTTGTTATGGCGTTGGAACCTCTGGCGAGTGAGTTAAGAGCAAACAGAAATTTTGAAGGAATCCAAATCGCAGGAAAAAATCATAAGTTAAGCCTATTCGCAGACGATGTAATCTTATATGTGCAAAACCCCATAACTTCACTGAACGCCATACAAACATCCCTACAAAACTTTGCGTCGATCTCAGGATTGAAGGTTAACCACAGCAAGACACTGATCTATCCAATCCAAATTGAGAAAACCGTGGAAGAGTTAATCAAAACGTCATACAATTTCCAATGGACCCAAAATAGTCTCCAATATTTAGGTATCAAAATCCCGTTGGACCTTTCAAAAATCATCGAGAAAAATCATAAGGAGATACATAAAGAAGCAAAAAACACCATGACTTCTTGGAACGCAAAACCACTGTCGTGGCTAGATAGAATCTCAATTGCAAGAGCTTTTATCTTACCCAAATACCTGTATCTTTTTAGAACGTTGCCCATACAACTTCCGCCTACCTTAGTTAAGAAATGGCAAAAGGAACTCAACCTATTCATCTGGAGTAGAAAACCAGCTCGCATAGCATTTCAAACCATGAAAATTCCAAAAAGACACGGTGGTCTAGCAATACCTGACCTTGAGGCTTACAGAAAAGCTACAATACTTGCAGCCACAATACGCCAATACCACGATAAGGACACGCTGGATTGGAAAAGTATCGAAGAATCGCACCTTACGTCATGTTCATTGCAAGAACTTTTATGGCATCAGACCTATAAAACAACTGAAAATCTGACTAAAAACTTATTCTTGAAAGCGACTGTAAAAACATGGTACGACGTTAAACCCAAGCTAATAAACAGATACTCAAAATTCAGCACTTTCACAAGACAGACGTGGTTCAAACCTGCAGAAAAACCATACACCTATGAAACTTGGCGAACAAACAAACTGAACAGAATACATGATGTGATACAAAAAGGCAAAATAATGCTGAAGAAGGACCTAGAGCAGAAACACCACACAACAATTAACTGGTTTGAGTACCTGCAAGTTCAAAACTTAATACACTCGACAAAATTCCAAACAACAATCAAACAACAATCCACAGAGCTAGAAAGATTGCTAGAAAAACCCCAACCAAAAAAAGGACTGATAGCGAAACTCTACAAATGTATTTTGCTAAGCCAGAAACCAAAAATCCACAAATATCAAAGTGCCTGGAATGCAGATCTTGGATTGCAATTGTCTGACGAACAATGGGAAGAGATATGGAGAACTCACATGAAAATTTCAAAAACAATAAGTGTTCAAGAAACCAACTTAAAACTACTTACCAGATGGTATTTAACTCCAGCCAAATTGACGCATATGTTTCCTTCAGTGTCTCCATATTGCTGGAAAAAATGTGGAGAGAAAGCCAACTTTCTCCATAACTGGTGGAGCTGCACAGTTATACAAAGGTATTGGAGTGAAATATTATCCCAAATCAACAGCTTTGCTAAAACAGACTTACCCTTATCGCCAGAACTGATGCTACTTCATCTTTGGCCAGAAATCCGACCTCCGGAAAGAACAAAACAATTAGTAAACTTGTTACTTACAGCAGCCAAAATGACAATAGCAAAAAACTGGAAGAATGAAAAACCCCCGACGCTGGCACAATGGACCAACAAAATTTGGGATATTTTCATGTTAGAAAATATTTCAATATACGACACTACTATCCAAAATGAATGCAATTTCCATAACCCTCTCAATATTTGGAACCCTATTTTAGAAAAAATTACCTTAGAAAATTTTGAATGGGAATCCATAGCTAAGGCAAAATACAAAATAATGTTATTTAATTAAACATATTGTAAAGGTTGATATGTAGAACATACACCGTAATTTATGTTACAATCCCACATAAACTCTCCAATATGCCAATTGTACAAAGAAAGGTAAAATAGTCATCCATACTTTCATGTTTGACAAAATTTTGACTCAACTTTGTATTTGTATTCTACATCAGAACTTGCTGAACGTTTAACTGTATTGGTATTGTATTAAATAAAACAATAAAATTTTGTTTAAAAAAAAAAAAAAAACTTTAGAGGAACCATTCATAGGATCAGCCTGCAAACAGGCTCTCTATAGTAAAGTGTAGCTGAATGAATTTGAGAAATATGTACCAAGGCTGTATTTATCTAGTCACTTCTTGGTTTCCATAGGGTTGATAAGTAATAGGAGACTCCCTATAGGATATGCTTCCCAACAGTTTCCTGCAGTTTTATGAGATAGCACGTAACAGGAAAGTGTCACATGATAACTTCAGAGTGCCAGCATGTGGAATCAATGACTATGGGAAATGATAAAGAGCACAGCAGTCAATTACTTAACTGTTTGTAGTTATTAAAAGTAATTGTCTCTGAAAACATCTAGAACAATTTTTTTTTAAAAAAATCCTGGCTTTCAGCAGCTCCACACCTTATTGCAGTGATGTCTCTCTGGAAGAACAAGGGAATAATTTACTATACTCTTAGCAAACTGTAAATATTTAGGACAGGAAATGTTGCAAGTCATGGATAGGTTCAGAAACTAAATATCAAAACTAGAATGAGAATCACAGTGGGCTCCTGGGGACTGGCTCCTAACTACTGCCAATGGGGTAAACCCCACAGAGTGAGACTTCCTGCTTCCCCACTTCTACTGCAGCCCACTGAGCATGCCCAATTTCTATTCCAGGGGGGTCAAGAGACCCTCAGCATAGAGGTACAAAGAGGTAGCCTACATTGGGAGGTGAAACTGGGGAAATCACTCTTCCCTGCTCTGCCAATGGAAGCGTCATTTTGCCAGTGTAACTGTGGTATGTGGTAAGAGAACCTAGGCTATACTAGTATTAGCCATTATGAAGTTTTAATTTAAATATTACATTTTTAAAATTGTGTGCCGGAGCACGGAAATCATCGTGCAATGAAAGAATGGAATATCTCAGTATCTTGCCCATTCCAGTAGGGTTGCCAAATCTGTTTCGGCCGGGAGCGGGGGGTTCCCGGCCGGCGTCTGAGGTGCGAGCGCGCATCACCCAGAAGTGACGTCACACGCTGGGGGCGGGGCCACGCCATATGAGGGGAAAACAAAGAGTTTTCCCCTCAAATGGTGTGGCCTCACCCCCAGCGTGCGACGTCACTTCCGGGTGATGCGCACGCGGGGGTGGGTTTTCCCCCAGGCCCGATTTTCGTCACGTTGAAAATCAGGCCGTCAAAGCGGGGGATTCCCCGCCACCCAGCGCCATTTGGGAACCCTACATTCCAGGCAGCAGTCTTCAGTAGGCAATCAACCTCCCAGCCAAGCGATGCTGCAACTGTCATGAAATTGAGCTGAATGGAACTGCTGAAGTAGTCACAGCACTTTCATAAGGGGAAACTCTTTAAATGGTGGCAACAAAGTCTCCCACTGCTTGAGAGGATTTCAATAGATCCAGGATCATGTAGTAACTCAAATGCTGGAAACAGGTATTACAGTATGTGGTCAGGGAGATACGAGTACCCCTAGATGCAAGTCAGTGCAAGCATGGTTCACTTTCCAGTTCCACTCAAATCCATATTAATAGCATAAGGAAGAACTCCTCCTTTAATTCCTGTACTAAACCCATTGCTGGCTTAGTTTCTACACTTGGTTCAAGGCAATACTGCCAATCTTGGCAATGACCCGCCACAAAGGCTATAAGGGATCTACTGACAAATTGGCAAACTGGATAAAGTGAAATCCGTAACAAAAAATGATGGAAAGGAAAGGATACAAGCAGCTGGGCTGGAGAAATAGCAAACTTGAGCATTCAGTTCTGTGCTCAGTGCTAGAAAGCCCACAGTAAGAGTCCAATATTCCAAGTTTCCATACCTTCCATGCAATGAATTCCACTCACAAACTGTCACTGAGACAAAAGGCCAAACACGTAAAGCAAGAGAGTGAAGTGGGTCTATGACTATTAATCTATGCTGATCCAGTAAAGGTCTGATACCTCCAGATTTTGAACATCTAGGCAGCAAATGATCCAAAAGCAATCCCAGGGGATGAGCAGTGGAGATGCATTATGTGTGTCACATCAGACACTCCATAGCACACAACAGCAGTAGCCCTGGGCAAGTAAAACTCAATCTGGGGACAGATTCTTTCTGGCCTTGATTATAAGGGCAAGAGGCTTGAGTCAGAGAAAAAAATCCATGCCTTCTTTCCATGCTTAGGAGGCAGAGAGGAAGCAAATAGGTTTTCAGATATGCCCTTCCCCCCCAAAGGGAATGAGAAGAGTGATCCTAAGTCTTAGGAACATTTCCAAAAAAAGGTAAAAGAGGAGACATCGCTAAGTGGAGACAACTGTTGGGAGGCAGTGTTCACCACATTGAACTGTGGGTTTGGTGGGCAATTCACAGTCCAATTTACATTATGGGACAGCCTGACTGATATGGCTGTAATTCTTTCCCTGGCAGTACGTTCACAGGGCAGGATCCTTTTGAGGCTAACAGCTTGCAGACGGATCACGTGAGAGGCCTCGGTGAATACTCTGAATTCCTGATATCTAGCAAAGCTCGCTTCTCTTTGAAATAACTACTATATTCAGTAAGTGTGATGAGATTTGGCACAGTCCCAGTTTTCCTGCCCCTTTTACTTTTGTTAATACATATCAGCCAAAACTTGCTTTCACACCATGTGAAGGTGCAAGGAAGCTGGTCCGAGGCTGGGGCTGCCAACAGGCCTGGAGAAAAATATCCTGTCCCTTTTAATAGGAGCTTAACATGTGGAAATGGTAGCTGAAGCTTTTCATGACATGATGGTGCATAATATCCAAGGGACATTTCCCCCCCCTGAAGGCAGTTAGGAAAAGAGAAAGGAGAAGAGAGGGTCAAACTAAAGTGGCTGGCAGGAATGGCAAGTAGGAAGAACAGGAAAGAAGCTGGAAATAAAAAATGGAATAAAAGAGAGGGGAAATGGACCCTGTAAGAAGGGAAGGAAGCAGGGAAAGGGAAGAAGCCATGGAATCTGCTAGTAGAAAGGAAGGAGGGAGTGGAAATAATTTGGGGAGGAAGGTGTCCTTATGGGTTGTTCATATTTTTACCACTATATAGAGTATTCTTCTTATGGTATCAAAAGGGTAATATTTACTTTATTATATTTTTATCTTGCCCTTACTCACTATTTATAATCACAAGAACCCTGCGAGGTACTTCAGGCTGAGAGAAAATTACTTACTTTTTAAATTATGTGTTTAGAAAATTGCTGTGCTGGCTCTCTATGGCACCTGCCTGAGGCAGCTTTGGCTTGAAGTTGTCCAGAGCTTCATGGCTAAGGGAGACTTTAAATGCAAGAATCTGTATTTCTAGCCAAACGTTCTTAAGTGCTCCATCACAATGATATACTTCTGTAACAACTGAGCAAAGATCGTTTTGTTAGATTTCTCTAGAATAGAAGACTGGATTCACTTACTGTGAAGCTTGCTTTCTCGGTGGTCTAGGAGTGGGACAGTCCTCACCCTGGGGATTGGCTCCTCCTCCTGGTGCAGGGTCGGTTTCGATTATTGATTCAGCGGGGAGAGGAGGCCTATCCCTACCGAATACACTCCCTGATTTCTCTGTGAAAGTGGGACCTTTTCTATGGCTCTGATCTTCAGGAGGTGTTGGATGGTCCCCTCCAAAAACTTGTGCTTCTCTATTGAGGCATTGACCATGGAATCTTTAGGGTACATTGACAGGGATTATGACTGAATTCTATGGAATAACCCTTGGCCACTGTGTCCAGTACCCACTGGTCATTCCCTGTTTCCTGCCAACATTGAACACATTTTTGTAGACAGCCTCCTATCCTCCAAGGTTCCTTCCCCGTGGCATAGTCATGTGATGGTTCCTTTCTTGGAGTTTTTCCCTAGGCATTTTTATTGGGAAAGCATGGCTTGTTGTCTCAAGCTCTGTGTTGCCACTTCCCTTTGTATGTTCTGGAAAAGGATGGTCTTGACATTTTCTTGAAGTCCTGAAAGGACTGAAACTTCCTTCTAGGTTCGAACTCTTTTTTCTTAGAAGGTAGGACTTTCTTTTTGTCTTTGTTCTCTATCAGGTATTTGTCTAAGTCATCTCCAAATAAATTAGCACCTCAGAATGGAACTGCCACCACCTTGGTTTGGGCAGAAGAGTCTACATCCCAGTTCCTAAGCCAGATGTTCCTTCTGGCCACTACATTGCATGCCATGGCTCTGGCTGATTGCTGAAAGGCATCTAGGGTAGCGTCAGCTGCAAATGCCGTTGCCAGGGCAATCTTTTTTAGCTCATCCTTGACTTCCTTTGAAATGGTACTCTCTGCAGAAGCCAGGTTGGAAGCCCAAACATAGGCTGCCCGTTAAAAAAGAGAAGCAGCTGTAGATGCCCGCAGGGAACAGGAAGAAGCCTCAAAGGGTTTGTTCTTATGCCTATCGCAGTGGTCCCTGGGTAGGCCATCAGCCTCCATTAGAAGCACTGAATTTGAGGTCAGGCTAGTGTCTGGATCATCCATTACCAGTAGTGTGATTTCTTTCATGGCTTCTGGAACCATAGAGTAGAATTTTGAAAAAAAAATCATGATTAGCCTTAGGCTTTGCAGGATGTTCCCGTTCTGCTTTCACTCTGCTATAAAAGGCTGCCGGAAGTGGTATGCCCACTTGTGGTGCAGCCACTGCTGTAACTCCAGGGACTCTTGGGAAGACAGGGATACAGAACATCTGGGTAACTCAGATTCACTGAATGGACTCCCTTCCATGTGAGAGGTAAATAATCCAGTCTGATCAGCCATTCTACAGTACTGGTCAACCTGGGGTGAAAGTTCCTTTCATGAGGAATGGGTAGACAAAATGGCTGCCTTGCTTTCCTGCCCTTCCAGACCTAGCACAGTTTCACTTTCAGTGTTCCCTCTCCTTACTATGACCAAAGGAGAGGGAGGCAAAGGGAATAGTGTGGAATTCACTTCCCTTGAATCCTCCAGTACTGCTGGGGGGGATTTTCCTATCAACCCAAGCCACCCACAACCGCTTAATACCCTTGGGTGCCTACTGAGGTTCTGTTGGGGTGCTCCCGGCCAGTACTTCAGGCACTTGTGCCAGGATCTTCGTGGCCAGGAAATGCTACAGTACTGGTCAACCTGGGGTGAAAGTTCCTTTCATGAGGAATGGGTAGACAAAATGGCTGCCTTGCTTTCCTGCCCTCCCAGACCTAGCACAGTTTCACTTTCAGTGTTCCCTCTCCTTACTATGACCAAAGGAGAGGGAGGCAAAGGGAATAGTGTGGAATTCACTTCCCTTGAATCCTCCAGTACTGCTGGGGGGGATTTTCCTATCAACCCAAGCCACCCACAACCGCTTAATACCCTTGGGTGCCTACTGAGGTTCTGTTGGGGTGCTCCCGGCCAGTACTTCAGGCACTTGTGCCAGGATTTTCGTGGCCAGGAAATGCAGTGGGTCTCACTGTTGTCCCAGCCATCTTCACAGACTCCACCACTTTCCCGAGTTGGGCCAGGGACTCCCCCTCTCTGGGAGTCCCACAGGAGTCTGTGGCAAGCTGTGGCTGCCAGGCTTCTCCCAGCATTGCTGGCTCCTCTGCTGCCACCGAGTTTGCCATGGTCTTATGCAAGCTGTGGCAGCTGGGGTTCTCCCAGCACCACCAGTTCATCTTCTCCTCTGCTTCTGGGTCCTGTGGGGTGCCTGCTGTGAGTCATGGCAACCAGGGAGCTTCTGGTGCCGTAGGCTCGCTTCTTTTGGCAACGCCGATGTGCCTCAGTAAGCGAGGTCCTTGTCAGACTCCTGCAGCAATCAGTTCCCAACAGCTTTCATTCAAAAAAGTAAAGTTTATTGAGACAATTGATAGTATGCAGACATCTTAACCATTTCGTGCTAGAACTAAATAAGAGCATGCAAAGCAAGCAGTTATACATCATTCAAGGAGGCTCCCTGATAAACCAGGGCCAATCAGGGGTTCGGTATAAGCCCACCGAAATAACAAGCATCAGTTCCCAGGAGAAACATTACACCAGGCACTGAAGGTCAAACAGAGATAATAGAAACACAGAAGACACAGCAGAATAGAAACTTAACATTCCAGAGTCACCCCACTCCCATGGCAGCCAGGGCTAGACATAGACCTAGCTGACAATCCTCTGCTGCCGACCGTAGCCCGAGTGCCTTCTGCTGCTTCTTCTTCTGCTCTGGGTTGCTGTGCTCATGAGAGTGCCGTCAAGCCTGTCCTGCTCCCACAGCAGGATTGGAAAAACTGGGCCAGTCCAGAGGGATAGCCCTCTCCCTCAGCTGGATCAATCATCAAGACCGGCCCTGCACCAGGAGGAGGAGCCAATCCCCAGTGTGAGGACTGGCCCACTCCTGGACCAGTGGAGAATCTCAGTATTCAAAGACTGACAGTTGATTTCCAATAAGAAAAATTCTGCTTTTCAGTGACTTCCACCTTCCTGCTATATGCCTCCAACTTCTCACTTGGGTTGTTCCTAAGAGTCCCTTCTCCTCACGGAACAGCATTTCAAGGGGTACTGCAGTAGGAAGGCAAAGGACGAGAAAATCCATTCTGTTGATGCAAATCTCTTCCTTTAGCAGAAATGATTCACAGAATCCAAGCCATTGACTGGTAGCAAGTGTAGAATACTGAGAACTACATTTGTGAATAAGGAGAAACCTAATATGCACCGATGGTGTTTGCTAAAGACTAGGGCACCTGGTTGGCCACTGTGTGAAACAGAATGCTGAACTAGATGGACCAGTGGTCTAATCCATCAGGGCTCTTCTTATGTAGACTCACATAACAGACAGGTGGTTGTGCTGCCCTTATTTGGGCCATGTAAGAATTCCCTGTCACTGAGTTTTGAATGTGCACAGCCATAGCAATGTCTAGTCAGAGGGAAACTGAGAGTCACTTGCAGAATCCAGCAGTTGTTCTGGAAATAAAGGGTCTGATTGCTGAGGGGATCAGTGGGCTAGAAGACTGGTACAAGTACAACTGACTAGTTAGTTGATTAATTTTACAGCAGGAAAGTGATCTTACTCCAGAGTAAGTCTATCTTCTGAAGGAAGTAGATTGGACTGCTGTGACGATGGGCTCTGGCTGATTTAAATAGCTCCTGAAAAGTTGAAGCTGTCATATTTTGCCAGACTGAAACAGTTGTCAATCCGGGTTGAAAGGGGTTTAAAGCTCTGAAGGGAGTTGTATTAACTTGCATTTAAACCCCTCTGTAACACTAATTCTCTGAAAAAGTAAAGGCTTTGTCAGCAGAAAGCTGTGAGACTGCATTGTTGCTATAACATCTGAATGGCAGATACTGTTAAACACAAGTCTTAAACATTGCTAAGGAGGTAAATAAAGAAATCTGTTCTGTTATAATCCTGCCTCCTATGCCTAAATTACATTTACAAATAATTCATAATTTCTTAGAACCATGAACTCGCAATATAGCTATTGAAATAAAGATTGGGTCTAGTTAGTTTAAAACCCACTGAGTCAGATTTCTGTCAAACAGTTAAGGTAAAGAGATCATTACAACTCAGAAAACCACAAAGGATCCCAAAAATAAAAGGAAAAAAATGATGTGAACATACTGCTTCCTTCCCCTTCCCATCCTGCCTATCCCTGTATTAGACTGAAATGCTCCATGCATGCCTCTCCTTCCTTGATTCTTCCATCACCCAAAGATGTCAACATTTTATGACATTTCATAAAAGCGGTTGAAGTTTGACCACATCTTACATCTTTTTGTTAACTCTTGCATTTACATGCTAATTTGCTGCTATCCATTGCTCTCACTGGCCACCTGATCCAATTTCAGCTCTGCATATGCATCTGGGCTCTTTGTGGCCCTTCCTAATGGCTGCCCCCTACCCTCTTTTTTTCCTGTAAGTAACCCTTGAGGAGATCTTATTCCATTTGTCTGAAGAAGTGTGGTTTGCACAAGGGAAGCTTCCACTTTGAATAAAACTTTGTTGGTCTTAAAGGTGCCACTGGACTCAAACTTTGTTCTGGGACTATTACACAAATTGTTCATGCACATCTTCCTAATGTGAATATTATAGTTAGTCTCAGGACTCTGTGTCTGAAAATAAAATAGTTTCACATTTCTTTCTTTATATACTAGGAATGTAATCCCCTCAGGCTAAACAGCCTGCTCCTTCCAGTGTCACAGGAAATTACAACTCATTCAGATGAAGGCTTCTGGTGAGCTGCACAACCTATAATACTGACAGAAAAAGAGGCACTATCCAAACCCATCTCTGCAATCTATATGCAGAACGTAGCCTAAAGAAAGATGGATTAGATTTAGATGAAGGTGGAGAGAAAACTGGTTGAAGGAACATTAACAATTTGAGATATGCAGATGATACCACATTATTGCCAGAAAATAGTGAAGACTTGAAATGACTCCTGATGAGGGTTAAAGCAGAAGTGCCAAAGAAGGATTACAGCTGAACATCAAGAAGAAAAATGTAATGACTACTGGGGAACTGTACAACTTCAAGGTTGACAATGAAGAAATTGAAATTATTCAAGATTTTCTATTCCTTTTTTTTGGGGGGGGGGCCCCCCGGGGGGGATTTTTTATTGCATACAATACAAACTACAACAAAAAATTAGGAGGGAGTAACTACATTAGGGAGAAAGGAAAGAAAACCACTAATAACTAAAACCCCAAGAATAGGAGATCATAACATCAGTTTATATAAATGCTGGGAAAAGCTGAAGGCAGCAAGAAAAGAGGAACACCCAACATGAGATGGATTGAGTCTATAAAGGAAGCCACAGCCCTCAGTTTGCAAGACCTAAGGATTTGTTGGAGGGCATTGATTCATAGGGTTGCTATAAGTCTGAAGCAATTTGACCACACTTCACACATAAATCCAAACCAAAACACATAAATAAATATTCACAGATATTTACAGAGACCGAGTTAAAAAATATATTTTAAAGTGCAGGTTCCAGACCAGAAAGAGTTCATTACACTTAAGGCCACAGAAATCGAGCCATTAAATGTGGCTCATTTGCTTTGCAAGGACCATGATTGTCTCTTTTTTTGTCACTTATGATTTTCCACATGTTTAATTAAAAAAGAATCATACTCTGATGTTACTTACTAATAGCTCCTATAAAATCACCTCAAACTTGTATGATTTCTGTAGGACCCCCTCTCTCGCCTTCCTTATTTTTTTGTTTAAAGGTCATCATTTTGTTGAGTTTGTGCACTGATTTCAGTGTAAAGTAATTAAATATCCAGGGTAGTAAAGTTTGATTTCCTTATGCACAAAGAAGAAATCCGGCCCATTTTCTTCAGAAAGATGTTACAGAAGAAAGTTGGCAGCTGATTTTTTTTCAGAATCACTGTCCTCTCTTTTTAAAAAAAGTTTCCAGTATAAGGCATGTTCACGATGTAAGCTGCATCCTCTCCCCAGCGCACCCTTTGGTGACATTCTTCATTCCTCTGTCGCTGCCAGCTTTATTCCTTTCAATAGTCAGGCAGAGTGTCGGCAGCACAGCGGAACCCCAGGTTGGAAGCTGAGCTGTCAGGAGTGTTTTGGCTTCGAGCTGCACATCGATACCTATAGCAATAGGACTGAAGAGAAGAACAGAATGTTACCACAGGTGTCTATTAAAGTGTCCTGGTTTGTTAGGTGAACATTGTAGCTCTCCAATGGGGAGATGATGATATCTACAACAATGAACATTAATATTCAAGGAAATAATTTCTTAACCTGGATCTCAGTGGGCGGAGATAGGGATCTGCCTTACACCACTGCTCCATCTAGTTCAATGTTGTCTATTCTGACTAATCATACTTTGTTAGGATCTGAGACAAAGAAAGGTTTGTCTCACTGCTTGAGATCCTTTTAATGGAGATCCTGGGCCTCAGAAAGCGTGCATGCAAAACATGAGCTTTGCTATGGAGTAACAGTCCTTCTCATGAGACTTAGAAACAAAATTTGTTGGCCTAAGGCAGAAAAACGTTTTAAAAGCCCCCACACACAGAGGACTGGATCACATGGATCTGTTCAGCTAATGGTGGTCGTGGTGGGGTGCTTTCCTCCAATGCAAAGAATATCCCCCTGACAGAAGAAGCTAATTATCAGAAGAACAGACTCTTACATTAGGGGAAGGATCCTTGCTGTTGAGTAAAGTTCAACTAGTAGCAAACTGGATCTGTCGTAGATAATTTGCTGCCCTTTCATGATGCCCCAAACATCTACCATCAACATGGACTAACTGTAGAACTGGCTCAGAAAACAAACTTCATTAGGACAAGAGGAGAAAAAAATAGCAAACCTTCCCTAAGCATAAACAATGCCAGACTTTAATACCACTTCCCTTGTCATGGCTTTCACTTACAGAAATATCAGAGATTATCTCCATATCTACAGTATTCTGTTAACTTTAAGTTAGATATAAATGACTCTCAATCAAAACGCATGCAGAGTAGCTTCCAGGTTTTCTGGTATATTTATTTAGGATATTTCCATGTCCCCTCTTCAGAACCCTGCTCAAGGTGGCTTTTGATTAAAACAACGTGACAAATAAAAAAACAAGTCATTAAACTGTAAGTACTCACTGACCTAAATAATTTCATCATGGGAGACTTGGTGATACCCTTAAACCAACAGTGTAACCCTAAACAGTACGACACTCAGGGCTGAGAAGGTTAGCAACTCTGCTTATGATTGCACTGAAAAATTTACTAGGAACATAAAATGGAAAAGCAGTAATGGGAACACATGATCAATGCAGGCCTGCTTTTCACACATCTCTTAACATGTGGCCTGATATAACAAGCGGGTAACACCTTTAATATTCAGAAGTCCTAGCGATAATGTCTTGCCACCTTTGCTGTGGCTTAAACAAGCATTTTCCTCTTCTTCCAGTTCTTCCGGGCTTTTTGCCCCTTTTTAATTTTATTCTGTTGTTGCTTCTGCCTCCTTAGCCTCCCCAAGGAGGTTGAATCAAATGCTGTCTTCACATTTGAGAACCAAGACAGTAGGAGAATGGTAGGATCTTCGTTACTATAGTGATCTTAGTTCCTTGTGATCTTAAGCATATATGTATGGCACTATTTATGCGAGACAGGGTGATAGTGGCAGCAGTGGCAAACTGTTTACTGATGGTAAAGTGGGAGAGATCTGTACCAGCTTGACCATGAGGCAAATGACAATCCTGGAGCTACAGGCTGAGCACCTACATCTGCATGGTTACGTCTTGCAAGGCCTGAAGAAAAAGAAAGGTATATTTCTTTCTCTGGTGCAGTCAATTTTTGTTCCACAGTTCTCCTGATCCCCCCAAAATTTACCTCAGAATATCACACAAGGGCCAACTTACATATTATTTTTTTGCCAAACAGTTTACAGTTTCTATAGACATGGGTGTGTTTATCTTGTCTTGGGAAGTACTTTTCTCCCTTTTTCACAGTACAAGAACTCGTGGGCACTCAATGAAATTAATGAGCAGTAGGTTTAGAACAGATAAAAGAAACTATTTCTTCACCCAAAGAGTAATTAACACATGGACTTCACTGCCACAAGGAGTGGTGGTGGCTACAAGCCCAGACAGCTTCTGGAAGGGATTGGATAAACATATGGAGCAGAGATCCATCAGTGGCTATTTGCCATAAAGTATGGGTAATACAAGGAGCTGTGGTGGCTCAAGTGGTTAAGACGGTGAACTGCAGGCTGTGGAAGGTCGGTAGTTCAGCAGTTCGAAACCGCATGACAGAGTGCCGCATGACGGAGTGAGCTCCCATCTCTAGTTCCAGCTCCTGCCAACCTAGCAGTTTGAAAGCAAGAAATTGCAAGTAGATAAATAGGTAACACTTCAGTGGGAAGGTAATAGTGTTCCGTGCACCTTGGTGTTTAGTCATGCCGGCCACATGACCACGGAAATGCTTCGGACAGCGCTGGCTCTTCGGCTTTGAAACGGAGATGAACACCGCAACCCTAGAGTCGGTCTCGACTGGTTTTCGAGCAAGGGAACCTTTACTTTTACCGATAGATAGAACATTCTGTCTGGGGCAGTGATGCTCTGTATACCTGGTGCTTGTGAGGCAACAGTGGGAGGGTTGGTGGACCTCCTCATGGCACCTGGTTTTTGGCCACTGAGTGATGGACTGGATGGGCCATTGGCCTGATCCAACATGGCCATGTTAAGGTAGACACATGTGCAAAAAGTCTCAAAAAAGGTTTATTACATCCATGTTCACTGGCACTAAATAATTTTGACTCTCATATTCAAATAGCAGCACTGCATAAGTGCATGGAAGCAAGGAACAAAACCTAGATTCCCCATACTGTGGGGCAGAACTCAACCACCGATAAGCCAAACTCTTTCCATTATCCCTTTGGAGCAGCTGTTTCATATCCAGTTGCATTAACAGGATCATGACATAAATCTGTTTTGTGTTTTTTAAATACCAATCTACTTTTGATGCAAAGGCTGAACAATTTCCATCTCATTTTTTGCCAGCAGAGGTTAATCTTTAAATGAAATCCGTGTTATGGTTCATCTCCTGATTAAATGCCATGTGGCATACGAAACGTATCTCCGGACTATATATGTACCACATCTGGACAACTGTTAAATTCACCCCACCATGGACTTTTACCTTATTAAATAGAATCAACTTTCTATTGGTAATGTTTTTCTGATGGCAATAAGTCTGATCCTGATATACTTTGTAGGTCAAATCCATAAATGGATTTGGCTTGCCTACCTTCTGTTGATTTCTAGAAAAATACAGAAACATACCTAATAAGGCAGGGTGTTCCGGTTGTACTCTCAGCACTTCATTCTGCGGGCAAAATGTTGTATCTAGAGAAGCCACCCACATGCCTTATCTTATTGATGAAGTTGACATAGCCAGCAGTTGTTGCAATGCATGCCATTAAAATGACTTTCCAGGATAGGCAAGATTAGCCCTCAGCTCAGGCAAGCCATTCCCCATTTCCCCTCTGCGTTAAAGCTCAGTTTACAGATGTCATGGGTCAGTGATTGTCTTTAAATTAAGATGACATGGAGCAAAGAGGGACTGACGTATGTCTAGAAAAATCCTGTGTCAACTGACTGAACATTTCAGGAGCGAGGGAGAAAGGCAGAAACATACATTTTCGCTCTAGGATTTCTACATTGCCAGTCAGGTGTAAGAATTCAGCTATCCTGATATAACAAGGATGGGTTAAAAGCAGCAGACCAACATATTAATAAAATCATCACATACAAGACACGACACTTTAATAATCTTGCATCCATCACTCCCAAATACCCTTCTTAGCTGCCATTGCTACTACAATTCTTGTTTCTTTGCTAAAGCTTAAAAATAAACCACCCCTCAGAGCCTCCCTGTTCCTCTCTTCTTTGCCCCAGGCAATTCACTGCTCAGTTCACCCAACGCCAGCTCATTTCACAATGCCTGCAAGCTGAATCTTCAGCCCTCACATCTACAAGGCTGCTGCTTGCTCCCTTCTCTTCCCAACTCCTGTCTTTCTTGCCTCTAGTTTCTATTTTCACCCTGTACCTATCAAGAAGCTGTAAGGCAGCTCCTGTGCCTCAGTATGGCTGACCAGAAGATGTAGAGTTGAATCCAGCATAGTATTTCTGGGTGTTCAAGATCTTCCACACAGAGCATAACTTATTCCTTCAGCAGTATGAAATATTAACTTCCCAGTCTTGTGCCTGGGAGGAAACCTACAGGAACAGAATTTCAGGAGGCATTTCAGACTGCTGTGGAAGTAGGGAGCAAAGAAAGTTGAGTTCCATGAGCAAGAGGCCTTGCACCTAGAGAAACACTGTGATCTATACTACTGACCTGTTTGAAATGTGAAAGATAGCCAGATGCCTTGCTAAAGTTCCAGCTTGGTCTCTGGCTTGAACAAAGATCTAAGCACAAATTAAGCATAAGCCTCAGAGAATAGAAATGTCTTCTACCTTGGGGAGGGGCCGTGGCTCAGTGGCAGAGCCCCTCCTTGGCATGCAGAAGTTCCCAGGTTCAATCCCTGGAATCTCCAGTTAAAAGGACAAGGCAGTAGTTAGACCTTTGCCTGAGACTCTGGAGAGGCAATGCCAATCTCAGTAGACTTTGATGGACCAAGGGTCTGATTCAGTATAAGGCAGCTTCATGTGTGTTTGTGTGCATACCCTCATCCTTTGCCTTACATGGTAGTGGGAGGCCTTTCAGTCAGTGAAAGAATCTTATTAATTGCCAGGAGCTGCCATACAACATTTAGAGCTGCCAGGAATCATGAAATATGCCATTCCGGGCAGCATTCCTACCAGGAATGTCAGGGACCACAGGAACTACACCTCTCATGCTTTCTGGCTGGGCCTAACCAAGGCATGTCTCAAGTGCAGGTGCCAGGAGACTATTTCTTTTCTTTTTTTTATAAACATTTTTATTTTTCCCCAAACTACAAATAAGAAAGGGGATGGGAAAACTACAAACTATGGGAGAAAGTATAGCAAAACTACTAAAACCCCAAGAGGTGAAGGTACTGTACTTGTTACAATATAATAGCTTCTAGTATATATAGTTAAACTACATCGCCAGTGAATTAATATTTGTTGCTTATATATGTCAAGCCCAGATAATTTGATTTAGCAAGGCTCAATACAAAAGACAGGTTAATAAAAAGATTTAAACAGACTTCAGAGATAATCAGCAACTCATTTTTTATATCTTCTTTCGCTCAATTTATATCCTTCTTTGGGGGCCGCCGCTCCTAATTCCGAGTCCGAACCCTCTCCAGCAGGTGATTCTTCACCACTTTCCTTATCGTCATCTTCTTCTTTTGCTGGTTCCTTTTGTTGTCACAGAAACTCTTGTGCTTTCAAAACAGAGTCAATTTTTTCTTTCTTGTCTTTAAATTTGAAGAATAGTCCTTCAGGTAAAATCCATTTGTAAGAGATGCTATTCTTCTGAAGATACACCACCAAATCTCTGTATTTATTCCTCTTTTTCCGTATTTCAAAGGGAATGCCTTTTAAGACTTTTATCTCTTTACCATCGATTTTAAGGGTAGTTCCACTTGTTGCCTTTAGGATCTGATCCCTCACTTGTCTTCTGAAGAATCTCACCACCACTTCCCTGGGCAGATTATTTTTCTTTATAAATTCTAAATATGACCTATAGATCACATCCATTTCGCTTATAAGGAAATCCGCTTTTAAATCTTCTACCAGCCCCAAAGCATCAGCCAAAGTCTGTTTGAGATTCTCCCCTTTAATCTCAGGAATTCCCTGGAATCTCAGAATGTAGCTTGCTTTTTCCATTTGAAGTTGTAAAAGTTGCGCTTCATCAGAGTTCCTCTTTTTTTCCTGCATTTGTTTTTTAAGCTTCTTAGTGTTGGCATCCACTTCCTTCAAATTCTCTGCTGTCTGCTCTTGTTTTTTTACATTCTCATTTAGTTCAAGGGAGACTTTCAGCTGATTTTCTGTTGCTTGTTTCAACCAGACTCACTGTTAATGTCGATCTAGTAGATCTCGCTTTTCACACACCTATTACCAGGAGACTATTTCTTGTTGTTTCAACCAAGTCACCGTTGTCAGAGTTGTCATTTCTACATTATTTGCATTTCTGAATGACTTGCCAAGGCAATTCAAACACGGCAGGAAAGGAGTTAGGAAAGATCCTGTTAGCAAGCTTCAGCTGAATACCATCTTACTGAGTGGGTTCTCTTTGTTCACAGGTACTTAAGACCTGGGAGTGGTCAGAGGCACAAGCCCTTGGGCATGAGCCAGAGGGCTCTTGTCCTTCAGCCAGAGGGTCATAGCCTGGAGCTGGGCAGAAGACCCGTTAGGAGAGACAGATAAGACATGCTTGGCACTCAAAAGTCCTTCCTCCTTTTCCTGTTCACTTTTTTAAAATAGTGTTAGTAACCACAGGCTATGCATATAGAGATGCAGCCACAATAATTCAAATTTCTTACAAGAAAGCTGCTTTCATGTTGTATTGGTGTTAAGTGCCCATTAGAGAGCTCCAACCCCACTCTGTATTGCTTGAAGGAATACTGGTGATGTCATATCATACCCAGCATGTGAAAAGGACTATGGGAACACATGACTCCTATTCCAATTTGTAATGCTCATAGCTATGAATGCGATATGGCAGGTTGGCTTGTCTAGGCTTTAAAAGGAATGTTTCTTGTTTCAGATATGCCCGTATTACTAACAATGCAAATCAGTCTATATCCTTACCAACTATAGCCACATGATGACCATGATAAACAGTCTCAAGGACATCAGCATTATCATCTGCCTACTCAACATGAAAACCAGCATTACTCATGCAAGATACCAACTATTTTATAAACACTGACTTGTTCGTATTTTTGAGGAAAGCAGTTTTATTAGTGATGGTTCTCATGCTGTCATGAACCATATGTCACCTGATACAGAACATAAGAAGATCAGACCAGTAGTCCGTCTAGTCCAGCATCCTGTCTCACACAGTGACCAACCAGTTCCTCTGGACGGCCAATGATGACATAGAGGCTGAGGCCTTCCCCTGATGTTGCCTCCTGGCTCTGGGATTCAGAGACTTAGTGCCTCTGAATGTGGAGATTCCCCTCAGCCACCATAGCTAGTAGAGGTTGGTAGATTTATCCTCCATGAATCTGTCTAATCCCCCTTTAAAACTGTTTATTTCTGTAGCCATTACTACATCCTCTAGCCACAGATTCCACATTTTAATCACTCTCTGTGTAAAGTAGTATTTCCTTTTGTCCATCCTGAACCTGTAGATCTGGTTGCATTTCACTGCAGTTTTTTCACCTATTGTTGATGCTGTATAATAGTCATAAATATGATTGCCGAACTGCACATTGTTGCTTAATATGTGAAACAAACGTGTCAAAAGTACACAGTGCAAAAGATAACCCCCATCCACCACAATGTGTTTTTATTAGCACATGATGCATAAGTATCTTTAACATTGATTTGTCCATTTTTTTACATTCTCTCTGTCAATGACAATAGCATTGGTGCAAGCCCGTAGCAGTTTCTCAGCTATTCTTAACATCAAAGAGAACATGATCAAAGAGATGCAGTGAGTTGATCAACACCAACACTACATCTTTTCATATCTTCATGGCCCTACTTGTCATAGCTAGCAAACTGACTTCACGAATAATAGGTGGGATTCAAAGGCATTATAATGGCACTTATACCAGTGTAGCAGCATTTCCTGTGCCAGAAGAGGCAAGCAAAATTTTGCTGATTCCCCCCGGCCACTGTAGACAGTCATCTAGTATCCCATACTGTTCCTGAGGGTCCCTTGACTCCAAGGAATGGAATTTCAGGAGGCTCAGTGCACTAAAGTAGGGGGAAGCAAAAAGTCCTCCTTCATAAGCTTCATGGTGATATGGATTCACTCTGATGTTTCAGTTTGAGCTTGCCAAACATCTTCCCCATCATTGGACCACTGCCATTGCACCATGTTCAAGTGCCTGACCACAGTACATTGCAGTGTCAGTACTAGATAACAGATACATACATTGGTAATAGGGATAGTTAAACTGCAGAAGAGCAGGAAGCCAGTGTTGTAATTGTTCCTCATTAACCTTGTCACATTTCTCAGGAGAATAATATACAGTAACATATTGTGCTAAGCATGCACAATGAATTCTTCAAAAGTCCTCTATTGTCTTGCAGGGTGGGGGGAATCACTGACCAAGGTAATGATTTACTTAAACAGATCACTATTAGAAATTCTTCTCCCACCCAGAAGACGTTTTGAACAGGCTTGTATTACTCATGCATAGTCACTAACCATTCAAAGTACAGAGCCACATTACTGTTTTTTGCTCTAACTTTATCTTGGTTGTCAGCCTTATGACAATTTTTACTTTTTTTCTTACCACTGTATGAACTACAGATAAGAAGGAGTAGATGGAGTACATTGTAATGACACTCAGAAAGTCTTGTATGTGGATGTGAGTTTCAAAGGCACATGTTATTAAACTGAAATCAAAATTGACATGGCAACCAGCACATATCTACATAGAAGGGTAGAAGCGGATGGCTTGTGCCAGTCATGAAAGCAGTAGAACCAGGCCAACCAAAGACAGGGTAAAGGTTTCTACATACCTGGGAGATTTTTCCCAGTGCAGAAAAATATGACTACCTAAATCAACCCAAGGGGCGTTTGGGAGGGGGGGGGAACACAACCTGATGAAGATGAAAAATGATCTAGGAGGCATGGAAAGTTGACAGAAGTTGAGACTAAGTTAAAGGTATTTAAGGAGATGAGGCCCTTTATAGCTTAAAGAATCCTGGGAAACAAGAGAGCTGAACATGAGGAAAATTTTCAAATCATTCAGCCCACCATTCATCCCCAACAATTCTTCAGGCTTGCAACTTGTTCTCTAACATCAAACCAGGGTCCAGTGTGCATCATGGAAAGGCAGTGAACATGATGGAAAAGGAGTGAAAACAGACGAAGTCCAGGTTTCTGCATACTTGGAGACCCATCATATGTATATTTTTGGTGGATTCAGGGGGTTACAATAGAAGGGTAGGTTGCGGTGGAATCCCTTTCAACAACTTCTTCTCTTTGCAGTTCTTTATGATACCCTTTTTTTTAGTTCATTTTGAGACACAGATTTATACTCATGAACATCTAGGTCTTGGGGGGGGGGGGGTTTGCAACCTTCCTACTCAGGGGAAGCTACTAAGAGTACTCTAACAAATTGCCACAAACCAAGTTTCAAGAAAGTAACAAATCAAGGACCATCCTCATGCCTGTGAACCTGCCCACCAGCTTCAGACATTTTCCTCTTACCTCATCTATAGATTTATTAAACATAACAATCTCATTGTTTAGATACAATTTCTGACAAGTTAGCCACATCTGAGTTCTGGGACTGGCCAGATTCTGTACTCTCCTTTGTTTCCTGATCTTGATACCAGAGGCAATTTTTAACATCCTTTTTATAAAAAAAGACAAATAAGCTATCTTTAGTAGAGTCTAAAATGGGTCATATTACTAATCTGTAAAGAAAACCATTACCCTATTGTTAATTTAATGAAATCTGCTAATTAATATGTGACATTGATTTCACCCCAAAATAAAATCAGTCCATAACTTGTGAACTCACTGCAGGAAATTAAATTTTCTTACATAGAGTAATTTAGCAGATGAAAACACTTAAGTATGTAACAAGTACTATCTCCCACAAACCTATACAGAAATAAAAGGTATAATATTAATTTCTAAATGGGGGGGGGGGCATTTTTGCTTGCACAGGGAATTTTACCTGAATTTTGCACGGTATGACATTGGGAAACAGCTGATTGGCCTTAAAGGGTCACGTCACCACACTGATCAGTGTTTCAAACCAGTTATTTGATGCTAATAATGTGTTTTTCTTTTTAAAAAGACATTCCAATGCGCTTTACAAAACATTTACAACATCTCTGTGATTTTTTATATATTTTATGCAAAAGCAATATGGATATTTACAAGGAGTAAGGCCTGTTGTGGGAAGAAATACAACGAGTTCGAGAAGGAAGCTCCAGTTGAATGTCCTGGCTGTGGCTGGTGGGGAGGCAGAGGGAAGGGGAAAACAGAGGGAGACAAACCATGTTTATTTCCTTCTGCTTAACTATAAGGCAGGGCTGTCTCAAGTCATTTTGCTGCCCCAAGTGCGTAGTACCCTGACTTATGCTGATTTGGGGTTATGCAATGGCAGCTAAGGTAGAAAAGCACCTCCTCCTATGCCATGTCTTCTGAGTTCTAGGGGTCTGGAAAGCGGTTCCATAGCCAGTTACAGGATTGCCAACTCTGCGTTGGGAAATACCTGTAGATTTCAGGGGTAGAGCCTGGGGAGGGCAGGGTTTGGGGTGCGGAGGGACCTCAGCAGGGTATAATGCCATAGAGTCCATTGCCCAAAGCAGCCATTCTCTCCAGGAGAACTGATCTTGGAGATCTCCAGGTGCTGCCTGGAGGCTGGCAACACTAAGGGGAGGGTCAGACCTGTAGATTTGAGAGGTAGAGCATGGGGAGAGCAGGGTTTGGGGTGCGGAAGGACCTCAGCAGGATATAATGCCAGAGTCCATTGCCCAAAGCAGACATTTTCTCCAGGAGAACTGATCTTAGAGATCTCCAGGTGCTGCCTGGAGGCTGGCTGACAATACTAAGGGGAGGGCCAGACCTGTAGATTTGAAGGGTAGAGCCTGGGGAGGGCAGGGTTTGGGATGCAGAGGGACTTCAGCAAGGTATAATGCCATAGAGTCCACTGCCCAAAGCAGCCATTGTAATAGCTGGGAAAGTTTCTGTAGGGGAAATGATGTGCTGTGGCTGGGAAACACAGTGATTTCTGGGAGATCTCCAGGCCCCACAGGGAGAGCGGCAATTCCAGTGACCGTTTAAGGGAAAATTGGGCTATGTATTTTGCCAACTCCAGTGACCGTTTAAGGGAATACTGGGATATATATTTTACCTCAGGACACATTCATTGACTCCCAACAGCAACAACGAACTGTTTAGAATGTTAGAGGCAAAGGCCAATCAGGCCGCATATTCAAATGACCTCTGTGTTCTGACTGGCTTTGGGGGGAGAGGAACAGCAAACTGTTTAGAATATTGGAGGCAAGACTCAGGCAACGCAGCCAGTGGATAGGGACAGCTTCTGAGTGACAGATCAGGGAGCCAACTGATTTGGGAGCATGTGGAATGTTTAGGAGAGTGCCACCACCAAAACAGAATTATTATATAGAGAGATGTCTTGCTTTCCCCCCCAACAGGACTAAAGGCAGCTTACATAATTAAAGCTGGCTAAAATACAGGTGCCTTTTCTCTATATTCACTACAGCTCCAGCAGAAATAAAGCTTCATAGAGATTGTTAGAGATGCTACAATACTGAAATGATAGTATCATGGCCTAGAAAGTTTTCATCCCTTCCAACAGCCTAGAAAGGGAGCTTTAAAGACCTTTGGTCAGGTCATCCTTTTGGTTAAAACAGAATTAAACACCCATGTTTTAGATGTGAGGTACTGCAAGGTCAACAAAAGTTTCTCTTTAGCTGCACAGCTCCTATAGGACATACTCCTTTACAGGGGTCATTTCATAGAAAAAAAGGTGCAGGAGCTCATTAGCATAACTTATTTGCATATGTCACACCCCCTGACATCACCAGAAGTGTGTCAGAAGGCAACACCCACCGCTCAGGCTCCACTGGACTGTTTTGGATTGCTAGCTATTGGGGGGAGGAATGTGCAGATCTGTCCTCGCAAAGGAGGGAGAGCTTGTACCTGAATAAAACCTGGTCTTAGAGGTGCCACTGGACTGTTTTGGACCAGGGGGCTGGCTCTGCAGCTTACCTGGCTGCTTCTTGCTCTGACTGAGGGCTGCTGGGAGCAGGGGGTGGGGCTTGTTGCATGTGCCCACCCCCTGGGCTCTTTACTATCGAAGCTCCGCCCCTATGCGCTCCTGCAGGAAATTACCCCTTCTCCTTTGTCACTTATATAGCTGTTATGTCTTGATTTAACATATTTCTTAAAAAAAACATATTGTTACAGGGATCACAAAGCTACAGTAGCAGGACAAGAGAGACCAGCTCTGAGCTGAGTTCTTTTGTATTTGGTTTTACTTTTCGACTGGCTGCTGCCTCTGTGGGAACCCATTTCTTATAAAGTCTCAGACTCCCAGGATGGCACCAGGCCTACTCATCATAGTGAGAAATAAAAATCATCAGGGAACTGAAAGGAAGTGACTCAGCTTCCAGCTGGAAGCCACAGTGATAACTTGTGTGTCTTCTGGATAGGCAGCCACAGCCTCAGTCAGTTTCCTTTATTTTCAAGCTCTGTCATCCTAGTGGTGACAGCAACAAACAGCCTCATGATTAGTCATTAAAAATGGAAGTCACAAAAGGTCCTCTTGGGTTTCCCCAAGTGCAGAAACGTTGTTGGGTACACGTGTGCACACACACACACAGACCCCTCATTCAATAGAGATGTGTTTTCATGTCAGTCACTGTACTACTAGACTCTAGATTGGCTGATGATTCACTCTATTTGCCAGTCATTCACTAAGGAGGGTCAGGCAGCCATAAGGGGAAGAAAAGGATCTACCCAGTTTATGTATGGCCATTGGTTAAATCAGGAAACTTTGGTTTAAGAAATCTGATCAGTGCAATAGGTACCTTCCTGTAGTTAAGTGCGCGGACTCTAATCTGGGAGAACCAGGTTTGATTCCCCACTCCTCCACTTGCACCTGCTGGATGACCTTGGGCAAGCCATAGTTCTGGCACAGCTGTTCTTGAAAAACCAGCAGTTTCTGTCAGAGCTCCCTCAGCCCCACCTACCTCACATGGTGTCTGTTGTGGGAAGGGGAAGGGGAAGGAGTTTGTGAGCTGCTCTGAGACTCCGAGTGAAGGACGGGGTATAAATCCAATCTCTTCTCTTCTTCTTCTTCTGTGTGCTGACCACACAAACGATATACAACTTATCGGGCATCAGTTTATTTTTCCCCATAGTATTTCTTTTTCCCTTGGAGTTGGTTATCAGTCCATTCTCTCCCTAACCATTTTATCTATCCACATTGGTAACGAAAGAGTTAGCATCACCAAACTAGCTGTTGGTTTAGTTGCTGTCGTACAGGTACCAACAGTTTCTCCCTTTGACTTAGGAAAACACTTTAGAATAGGACTTCATAAACCACTTTGAGACAACACTTGTATAAATAAAATAAATACACATCCTAACGTCAAATTGACAACTGGTGATAGGGAGGTGTTTCACATTACCTTGTAGTAGGGATGCTAGCCTCCAGGTAGGACCTGGCGGTCCCCTGGAATTACAGCTCATCTCCAGACTACAGAAATCAGTTCCCTTGGAGAGAATGGTGGTTTGGGACTCTATGTCATTGTATCCCAGTGATACCCCTGTTCTCCCCAGGCTCCACCCCCAAATCTCCAGGAATTTCCCAACCTGGAGCTGGCAACACTACTCCCCCACCACTCCCCAACGGTGGACCTGGCATCCTTACCTTGTGGCACATGTAAGATCCACCTTTCTTCACTCTGTCAGTCCCTGTTGGGGGTCCTTTCTGTGGATGGAAGGACATGGATCACTGTTTTTCTCTGGTACAATACAGAAACAATCATATGGGAAACATAAAAAGTATCAGGAATGGATGAGTGGGGGTGCTACAATCCTCAGACTGCAGCTGCTTTTTAAACGGGGGGGGGGATAGGGTACCCTTGCAAATAATTACACTGTGGGAGCTGGAAGACAGTCCAGTGTAATTGCTCAGCTTCAGCGCAGCAGTGAATGCTTCAGCTTCTAATTGCTGCTTTCTTCAGTCAAGACTGTGGCAAGCTATTTTGGGTGTGCTAGAGAAGTGTATAATATACTGCTAAGAGCTTGGTGACAAGAATGAAATTGTGATGATGCATTGAAAAATGTACTGGAATCAGTATCTGCTTTTGGGTTTTGGTCTCTAGGCTAGAGATGCAAAATTTTATGCCAACAAAAAGCCAAGTCATCCTGGGGTGAATTTATTTGGTGCTGAAATCCAATCTAATTTTGGTTTTGGTGACAGGCATATCTCCATAATGATGCATTGACAGCAGAACACTGCCTGGGAGGCTGAGCAAAACAGATCTCACTTTCCTCTATGCTCAGACATGACAAAATATGTTCAAGTAAATTACCTTCATTAAACACCAAGACTATGGAGCAATGCCATAACATTTTAAATGTTTGAGATGTACATAGTGGGTCTTTAGAAAGTCCTTGACATTCACTGAAAAAAATGGTTATTTAGGAACAGTTGTGCAGCTACTAGAAATATTTCCAGATATGTATACAGAGAGAGGGAGAGAGGGAGTGCAGCCGGAGCGGCATTGTATATGGGGAGGAAGAGATGGGCCGAACTCTATAGAAATGCAGGACTGGAGAATCCCAGTGCTTTTCTTTGAAGTGGTAATGATGTGAGATCGTGATTCATCTTAAGACCATAAGAACGTAAGAGAAGCCAATGTTGGATCAGGCTAATGGCCCATCCAGTCCAACACTCTATCACACAGTGGCCATGGCACAAGAGAGGGGGCGGTCCCACAGAGCCGATATTTGCTCCACTGAGAGAGCAACAGATTAAGCTTCCTCTTCCCCACAAAGCGGTCCCAAGTCAGATCAGGGTCTCAAACCATTGCCATTCACAAAGAAAATACACTTGGGAGATCCAGGCTTCTGGCTCCCAGCACTGCATCTAATTAGGCCCAGCTCATATCTGAAAATATATTTTGGACTTCCCAGTTGAACTGCATGTAACACTTGAAAGCCCACTATGACTATGCATAAATATGGTAATTGTGGTCACTTTTTTTGCTAGTTGTTTGTTGTTGTGGTTTTAAAGTTTTGGGTTGTTAACCACCTTGTATTAGCCCAGGAATCCCGCCAGTATTAGCCCAGGAATCCTGCCAGTACCTTTTCTGGTGTCTGCCAAGTATTTTTAGGAAGTGGGTGAGGCCTAGGGTTGCCAGGTCGTTGGGGTGGGGCGGGGACATCCCCAACGTGATGACATCACACAGAAGTGACGTCATCACGTTGGAAACCGGCAGCCCCCACTTCTTGCCAAAAGCATTTAAAGTGGCTTGGAGAGGAGGCGTGTGGCCCCCGCCTTTCCCCAAAATCATTTAAAGAGTCTCTTTAAATACTATTGGGAAGAGGTGACGGGGAGGCCATGTGCACCTGCCCTCCAACCCCCAAATTCATGGCTTGGAGGGCAGGTTAGGCTTCCCAAGTCCCCCCGGGGGGCAGGGAAACCCCCGCCCCAGAGGCCCGTTCCCTGCTGCTGCCGGATCGGGCCCCGGGGGGAACTCCTCCCTGACGTGCACGTCACCTGGAAGTGACGCGACCACGCCGGGCACGCTGGGGGCGGGGCCACGGCCATCCGAGGGAAAACTCTATGGTTTTCCCTCGTATGGCCGTGGCCCCACCCCCAGCATGCCTGCCGTCGTCACATCACTTCTAGACCTTGCCATGTCAAAATTCCAAATGTGCCTGCAGGCTCAAAAAGTTTGGGGACCCCCCGTATTAGCCAAATAGAGGGCCAGGTATTTTCATCAATGAAGACATAAATGAAAAGTCTTCCACATGCTCAGAACAAGGTAACAGAAAACACAGCATTCCCAGAAATGCAGACCCACGTCCCAATGTAGCCTGCTTTTAAAGGAGACAGAAAATTGCTTCTATGTGGCTTCATTAATCATTTATCCAGTAAATTGGAAGGAAAGAGCCATCACAGAGCCTCTCACACCCTCAGCCTCCCTCCTGGGGTTGACCATTAGTGGGTGCCCTGGGAAGAAATTTTCCAACACAGTTTCTAATGGACAAGACACTTCAATCCTGAAAGTGCTACACTAAGAAAAGCATCTTTTCCCTTATACCAAACATTTGCCAAGTGCAAACACTGTAGGGCTTTGTGCTGTAATTTAATAAGGATTACTTGGTCAAGCAATAGCAGTTTAGTGAAATCTGATAGTTTAGCAAAACCCAAGTAAGGAGTTTTATTAGAGAATTAAAGTAAAAAGACAGGTTGCTTACCTGTAACTGGTGATCTTCGAGTGGTCATCTGTGCATTCACACCCTTGGGAATATACTGCGCCTGCGCTGACCTTCTCGGTACCGGTAGCTAGCAAAAGGGATTTTTGCGCCTCTCCCAGGTCACGCGCCGGCTCCACTGCGCATGACCAAGGAGGGGCACGCAGATCCCGCCAGTTCCTTCTGACCGCCGCCCAACAGCCTTCAAAGAAACAAAATGAAGGGCCGAGAGCAGAGGGGAAGGAGGGCGGGTGGTGTGAATGCACAGATGACCACTCGAAGATCACCAGTTACAGGTAAGCAACCTGTCTATCTTCTTCGTGGTCTCTGTGCATCACACCCTTGGGAGAATAGCAAGCAATAACTCTTACCTGGAGGAGGGGCCGAGGCCCTACACCTGCGCCGTCTGCAAGATAGACCGACCCAACGCCACACGACGAGTAGACCGGACATCAAGGGCATAATGCTTCACGAAGGTGAGCGGAGTAGCCCAAGTCGCAGCGTTGCAGATGTCCTCCAATGGCATCCCTCTCAGGAAAGCTGTGGAAGCCGCCACCGCCCTTGTAGAGTGGGCGCGAAGTTGACCTGGAAGAGGTCTCTTAGCCAAAGCGTAACATAGCTTGATTACTTCCACAATCCACCTGGACAGCGTCTGGGAAGAGATCTTCTTCCCTAGGGAGGGCATACTGTGAGCAACAAACAAGGCTGGAGACTGACGAAAAGACTTGGTCCTGCCCAAATAGAACAGCAACGCCCTCTTAACATCCAGAGAGTGCAATTTCCGTTCCTCTTCATTGGCAGGAGACGGGAAAAATGACGGCAAAACTATATCTGAACGTAGATGAAACTCCGAAACGACTTTCGGTAAGAAGGAGATGTCCAAAGACAACGACACCCCATGAGGGGAAAAAATCAAGTATGGTGGATCACACCTTAAAGCAGACAACTCACTGACTCGACGAGCAGAAGTAATGGCCACCAGAAACGCAGTCTTGAGCGATAACAACTTTAGAGAGCAAGTGGCCAGTGGTTCGAAGGGTTTTCCCATCAAAAACCGCAAAACTAAAGCCAAATCCCAGGCCGGAGTCGGAGAACGACGGGGAGGGTACAGGCGAATAAGACCTTTACAAAACTGTTTCGTCTGAGGATGCGAGAAAACTGAAAACCCATCAATAGATGGATGAAAAGCTGACACCGCAGCTAAATACACCTTAACTGAAGAAAAACTGAGTCCCAAGTCCATTCTGGACAAAATAAACGCAAAAATAGACCTCAAATCCACTGGCGGAGGAGGTAAATTGGAAGAACTCAAGTACTGTAGGAATAAATCCCACTTCTTTGCGTAAGACGTCCTAGTAGACAGTTTACGACAATTCAACAGGACCTCATTGATACGGTCATCCATCACTGAAAGCGTATTTCCCATAGAGTCAACTTGAGACTCAGAGGATCGTAGTGAAGGACCTGGCCTTCCTGAGCTTGGAGGAGATCCAACTCCTGCGGGAAGTGTACGAAGGATCCCTTGGCTAACCGCAGCAGTGTCGGAAACCACACCTGCCGAGGCCACCAGGGGGCTACCAGGAGACAATGGGGCTTGTCCTGTTGTATTTTCACAAGCACCCTGTGGAGCAGCGGAATCGGAGGAAATAGGTATAGAAAGTCGTGAGCCCACGACATCAACAGACCGTCCCCCATTGACAGAGGGTCCAACCCCGCTCTGGAGCAAAACCTGGGACACTTCTTGTTCAATCGAGTTGCAAAAACATCGATGTGGGGATGTCCCAGATGTTGAAAAAGAGGAAGGAGATACTTTGAGTTCAACTCCCATTCGTGGTCCGATGCTCCCCCTCTGCTCAGGAAATCCGCTTGTTGGTTCAAAGTTCCTGGCAGATGGGCAGCTTGGAGAGTGATGTTCCAATGAAGGCACTCTTCCCATATGTCCATAGCTAGCCTGCAAAGGGACCTGGACACGGTCCCGCCCTGGCGATTGATATAAGCCATCGCAGTTGTGTTGTCCGTAAAAATCAACACAGCTTTTCCTACAACCTGTCTGAGTAAGGATCTGAGGGCAAATTTTACGGCCAGCAGTTCCAGATAGTTGATATGATGACTCTTCCAAAGGGGTTGCCATGGAGCACCCACACAAGTGTCGTCTGTATGAGCACCCCAACCCCACAGGGAGGCATCTGTGGTGATGGACATTACGGGAACGATCGGTTGGAACGGTGCACCCGCCAACAGATTGGTGTCCACGAGCCACCACTGCAGGGAGACGAGGACCTGCGGAGGCACTACCAGTTGAAGGCTCGGAGGATGGATGGAAGGGCGAAATTTCTTTAGAAACCACAGCTGCAACGGGCGCATGCGAAGGCGTGCATATTCGATCACGGAAGTGGTGGCTGCCATGAGACCCAAGATCCGCTGAATGTGGACCGCTGATGTCACGTTGGACTGGAACAAACGTTGAATTTCCAGACGAATGGTATCTGCCCGTTGGCGAGGAAGGTACGCCCGAGTGGCTAGGGAGTCTATGACAGCTCCTATGAACTGCACGCGAGTTGCAGGTTGCAGCATGGATTTCTGTAAATTCACCAGAATTCCAAGGGAGGATAGGACCGACAATGTGATGGTGATGTGCTGAAGGAGACATTCTCTTGAATCTGCCACCATCAACCAGTCGTCTATATACGGAAAGATCTGAATGCCCTGAAGGCGAAGATGAGCGACGACAACCACCATTACCTTCGTAAAAACCCTGGGGGCGGTAGAGAGCCCGAATGGAAGGGCTTTGAATTGGTAATGGTCCTCCCCGACTGCGAATCTGAGGAACTTTCTGTGACGAGGATGGATGGAGACGTGAAAATAAGCGTCTTTGAGATCTAAAGTGACCATCCAAGTCCCTGGAGACAGGAGTGGTAAAATGCTTTGCAACGTGGTCATGCGAAACTTTCTGTAAATGATGAACCGATTGAGAAAACGAAGGTCCATGATTGGACGAAGTCCTCCGTCCTTCTTGGGGACCGTGAAATATTTGGAATAAATCCCGCGGCAACAATCCGCCATCGGGACTTTCTCTATAGCGTTTTTTTGTGTCAGCGATTGTACCTCCTGTAGCAGGGCAGGAGACGCCGGGGTTCTGATAAAACGGGAGATTTTGGGAGTCAGAGAAAACTCTATGAGATAGCCATCTCTTATTATAGAGTGCACCCATTTGTCCGTAGAAATGGCGAGCCATGCGTGCAGGAAGGGTGCAAGGCGAGTCTGAGCAGTAAGGTTGAAGTCAAAGTCCCTGTTTGGGATTCTTAGGGAATTTCGACTTATAGGCACCGGACGATTGTCCCTTATTTTTCGGGGGAAAAGACCGTGACTGAGAGGGAGGTCTTTGCCATTGATCCGTAGGTGATTTGTTGTACGGTTGCCTGGTCGACCAAGGTTGCCTAGGCCACTGCTTGGATTTCGAGTATTTGGTCGTGGGGGAGATCCCCAAACTCTTGGACGTCTTGATACTCTTATCCATTTCCTGCAGAACCGTGTCAGTGGTGGAGCTAAACAATCCAGAACCTTCAAAGGGAAGGTCTTCCACCGAGGATCTGGTGTCATATGGCAATGATGAAGAGCGGAGCCAGGCATGTCTGCGTAACGCTACAGAGGTTGCTAGAGTCTTACTAGCGGATTCCAGGGAATGCTTGGCAGCACTAATTTGGTGTCTAGCCAAGACCATCCCTTCATTCTGAATCCTTTTAATCTGAGGTTGGCACTCTTTGGGCACGTGCGGGAGGAAATCATTCAAACGCTTCCATAAATTGAATTGATAACGGCCCATGCAGGCGGCATAGTTCGCCGTTTTAATGCCCATTGCACCGACAGTGTAGAATTTTCTACCAACCGAATCCAACTTTTTTCCTTCTTTGTCTGATGGAGTAGAGTGGCTCGCTTTTCCTTTCGTGGACGAGGAAACGACCAAAGAATTGGGCTTAGGATGTGTGTATAAAAACTCAGCCCCTGATTCCTGGACCTTGTACATGTGATCCAGACGCTTATTAGAGACATTAATGGAGGCTGGACGAGTCCAAAAGTCCTTGGTAGTTTGCAAGAGAACTTTTGTCATTGGTAGAGCCACGGAGGGCGAAGTGTTAGAGTGCATAATGTCAAAAACGTTATCATCCACAAAACTGGCAACGAGAGTAGGAGTCATAGATAGATCTAATGCCATGCGTTGAATAAAATCTCCATAAGACTTAACATCCTCTGATGGAGAAATAGGTAAATCCGCTTCCACATCTTGCGAGGTGGGCTGTGCATCTACATCCTCGATATGTTCAGAAAAGCCATCTGAATCGGAGGATACATTGGATGGTTCTGGAGATGATTCGAGTAATTCAGGTTGAGACGGTGCCGGTGTGTTAATCGGGGGCACAACCGGGTCTGGTGGATGCGTCGGTATCGACTGCTTCGATACCGATGGTCGATCTTGAAAGCGCGAAATGCGGGATGACACCGACTGACGATCCCATTCAGGTGGGGGTGGTATCGGGAGTGCCCAAGGGTATGGGTATCGATTCCCGTACAAATAATGCCATTGCCTCTCATCCCAAGTCAGGGGAGGAGAAGTTGGTCGGTGCCGATCCTCGACTCCACGTTCTGGGGAGGCATGAGAGGATTGACGGCTCGACATATCAGATTGCGACTGATTTGTCTGTTGAGTAAGGTCGATAGGCGTGCCCGGACGTGTCCAGCGGCGAAGACGACTGTGGAGATAGCGCCTTCTCCATCAAAGCCAAGTGCAGACGAGCTGCCCTGTTTTTTCTCGTCTGGTTCGAGAATTTCTGGCAATGTCCGCACTTAGAAACACAGTGCGACTCCCCTAAACAGACGAGGCAAAGCGAATGCCCGTCGGTGGGGGATATTTTAAGGCCGCAAGTCTTACACCGTTTGAAACAACCCCACCGCGGGGCCATAGGCCAGCGGAGGGGGAAACGTTAAAGACAAGGAACAAACACACCGAAGAAAAATGCTAACTACAAAAAACAAAATAAAGAAAAGGAAACTAACTAAACGCGAGTTTAGCAAAAGTTAGGTACTTAACAGACCGAAGCAGAAGGCGTCCTACCAGCGCGGCGGTCAGAAAAGAACTGGCGGGATCTGCGTGCCCCTCCTTGGTCATGCGCAGTGGAGCCGGCGCGTGACCTGGGAGAGGCGCGAAAATCCCTTTTGCTAGCTACCGGTACCGAGAAGGTCAGCGCAGGCGCAGTATATTCCCAAGGGTGTGATGCACAGAGACCACGAAGAAGATTTATTCTTCATCTGGAGAAGGTACCAACGCAGAAACTGTAATGTTCAGCTAATCCTAGAATTAATCTTTAGACATTATAGTTCTGTCATATGATTATAAGCAAGGGATAGGTATATTCTGCTCTAATGTTATTTTTAGACAAGTAAAAATTCTGTACCATAATAAGCCAAACACTGTATTGAGCAGAACTCTGCAATCAGCATGCATAATGGAAATCAAGTACATTATATAATAATTATGCATACTTTATTGTGCTAGTAATGTGGAGGGGAAAGGGACTACTTAGAACAATGAAGCCACATTCCTGACTTATGGAACTTCTAAGCCCCTTCCCCCTTCACAGATTTTTACCAGATGTTAGCCACACAATTTCACACCTATATTCATAACCAAGAAGGTCTAGCAATCAGTTTCTCACAAACACATAAACATACATCAAGATACAATATCAAAAATAAGATTTTTTAGAATGGTGAATTCTGTGCTCACCACTATATTCCATAGAAGTCCTCCTGGATCAGATCAAAATTCTTCTGTTCCAGCATCCTGTATCCCACAATAGTCAATCAAATACTTCTAGGATGTCAGTCAGCGAGCAAAGCAATAGTGCTGTTATCTCCACCATTAATCCCCCCAATTGTAATTGAATGATACATGAACTGTGAACATGGAGATTCTATTTAGCCATCATGTGACCATCACCACATCTTTGCTCAGTTAAATCCATAATCCTCCAAGGAGCTCAGAGTGGCATGTAAGTTTCCCTCCTCCTCCATTTTATCTTCACAACCATCCTCTTAGATACATTAGGCCAAGAGCAACTGACCCACAGAAACTCATTGAACTGTGTATCTATATGGGAACTTGAACCTTGATTTCCCCAGTGCAAATCTAGTGTTTTAACGACTTATGTAGTATATGGGAAAGTACTTTATTGTGTAACCTGAATTTACTGGCAATCAATATCCTTGCTTGACCTCACATTCTAAAGTTATGAAAAAGAAAGGGGGAGGTGTATTCTCCCACCCTATGCATAATTTTATAAGCTCTGTATATCCCACCTCAGTGTTTTTTTCTAAACTAAAAAGCCCCAAACCCAGAGAAAACTGCTTCAAGCTCTTGATCATTTGTGTTACCCCTTTTCACTGCATGTCTTCCAGCTCTACGATATAGGTTTTTGAAATGGAATGTACACAGTATTCCAAATGTGGCTGTATCAAAGAGAGCCAGTTTGGTGTAGTGTTTAAGTGTGCGGATTCTAATCTGGGAGAACCGGATTTGATTCCCCACTTCTCCACTTGCACCTGCTGATGTGACCTTGGGTCAGTCACAAGCTCTGGCACAGCTATTCCTGAAAGAGCAGTTTGTGTCAGAGTTCTCTCAGCCCCACCCACCTCACAGGGTGTCTGTTGTGGGGAGGGGAAGGGAAAGGAGTTTGTAAGCTGCTCTGAGACTCCAAGTGAAGGGCGGGGTATAAATCCAATCTCTTCTTCTTCTTCTACAAAGACATTGTACTACTGGCCATTGTATTCTTAATTGTGAATATCCCTATGACTTGGGGGGTAAAGGTAGAATATACATAGCCCTGGGTAGTGAGGAAGGATAATTAAAGCTCTTTGTCATTGTTCACCTTCTGTCTTTTAATCCACAACCACAAATAGGGTCCAATAAAAGTATAAGGTTCAGACAGAAGAGCTTCTGGAGCTGCATGTAGTTCTTAAAATCTGTTGTTTAACCTTAAACACACAATTTAGGCATTTCCATTATAAGGTGCCATAGACAAAAATCCCTCAGTCATGCACATGAAAGGTACCAGCCCACTTTCTTGGACTGGCCACAGCTTGAACGGAGGCACCTTGTGGTAAGCATCTTCACCATACTCTAATATCAGAAAAACTGAGAAGTAATATTCCAGTTCTACAGTCCTTTGGTAGTTATACAACTAGTGTCATAGCTTATAAAAACATGGCTTACTTAAACATGGGTTCAATTAGCTGGATTTTTCCCCTATTAAGCCCTTCTGATTAATTATGCAAGTGCAAGGTAAAATGACAGAGAGGTTTTGTCTGAAAAGGATGAATTAAACTGAAATGCAGATTGAAAAGAGGGATTAGTACACAGAGCTACATTATTGGATCACTTGAGCTATAACCTCCCAGACCATCTACTGTGTTACACAACATTATCCCCTTAATGGAATCCCTTTCAAATATAAATATTATTTCATTAAACCTGAGGGAATGCTTTAGGAAGCAGAAAAGCTTCACACAGTGGAATCATTTCTTCCGCTTGCCAGATATTCTTTTCCACTGTAATGGTTCTCCTGTTACATTTTCCTCATCTATCTGACCACTATTTCTACCATATTTTATAAGCAGACCTTCGTGATCTACTCTAATGAAGAGTTAAAGCTTGACAATAGATTCTGGCTAACAGTCATTTTAAAAACCTACTCTTATTATTTATTTATTTATTTATTTGATTTTTTTACACTGTCCTCCCCGCCAAGGCGGGGAGGTTAAACACAACGATCAATGTGTAAAAGCCAAAAACTGGAGTTTAGCTGAATGTTCTCAAAACTGGAAGGCTTCCTGTTATGGGAAGAGGGAGACATGCACAAGTACAGGAACAAGTCAAGTTCATTAAAGCCACTCAGTAGATTACAAATATTTTAAAGGGAGAATTCATAGAAGAAAATTTTAGGCCGTGCAAAGTGTGCCATCCATGTGCAGTGGTATCCACAAGGAAGTGCATGGCCTGCAAGAGACCTAAATAAAATCTGCAGGATTGGAGTAGACTGCCATAATCATCTGATTCTTCCAAAGCTTTTCCTAAGATATTAATGGCAAGAGTCCTTATTGGTGTTCCTAGGGTTGTCAGGTGCTTACCGTCAGCTGATGGGGTAAATGTCCTTGGGATCTTCTGGCACGCGTGCACTTTGTCAGTGCGCCACAATGACATCACCCGGAAGTGATGTCATTGTGCCGGGCACATTTACCCTAACGCTAGAGCATCCCCTGTACGACATGCCCAGCGTGATGACGTCACCTCTGGGTGATGTCATCTCGCCAGGCACATCAGGCAGTGCTCTTCGGGGGCAGGGCTTCCCCACTGGCCAGCTGGCCAGTGGTGGATTAGTGGAAGCCCCGCCCCCATCAGGGAGATAGCAACCCTAGGTGTTCCTCAGACATCACTTCCATTTATGAATGTATTACTGTGTACATCCAAGTGGATTATAATGTGCTACACACAGTGAACTGTAACGGATCCAGTTAGCTATTCCATTCAGTCGACAGCTCCAAATGCAGATACGCTGTTGTTGTTGTTGTTGTTCAGTCGCACAGTCGAGTCCGACTCTTCGCGACCCCATGGATCATCTCCCGCCAGGCCCTCCTGTCTTCCGCCGTCCTCTGAAGCTGGCTCAATTTCATGTTCGTTGCATCGATGACACTGTCTAACCATCTCATCCTTTGCCGTCCCCGTCTTCTTTGACCTTCAATCTTTCCCAGCATCAGGGTCTTCTCCAGGGAGTGCTCCCTTCTCATTTGGTGGCCAAAGTATTTGAGCTTCAGTTTCATTATCTGGCCTTCCAGGGAACAGTCAGGGTTGATTTCTTTTAGGATTGACTGATTTGATCTTTTTGCAGTCCAAGGGACTCTCAAGAGTCTTCTCCAGCACCATAGTTCAAAAGAATCTATTCTTCGGCGCTCGGCCTTCCTTATAGTCCAACTCTCGCAGCCATACATGACTACTGGGAATACCATTGCTTTGACCATGCGGACTTTTGTTGGCAGGGTGATGTCTCTACTTTTTATCATGCTGTTTAGGTTCGCCATCGCTTTCCTCCCAAGGAGCAGGCGTCTTTTAATTTCATGGCTGCAGTCACAGTCTGCGGTGATCTGGGATCCCAGGAACGTGAAGTCTGTCACTACTTCCACGACTTCCCCTTCTATTTGCCAAGGAGTGATGGGGCCGGATGCCATGATCTTAGTTTTTTTGATGTTGAGCTTCAAGCCCACTTTTGCGCTCTCCTCTTTTACTCTGAGCAAGAGGCTCTTTAGGTCCTCTTCACTTTCTGCCATTAGAGTGGTATCATCTGCATATCTGAGGTTGTTGATCTTTTCCCCAGCAATCTTAATTCCCGCTTGTGATTCATCCAGGCCAGCATTTCGCATGATGTACTCTGCATATATATTAAATAAGCAAGGTGACAATATACATCCTTGTCGTACTCCTTTTCCTATGCTGAACCAATCAGTTGTTCCATATCCGGTTCTAACTGTCGCTTCTTGGCCCTTATACAGGTTTCTCAAGAGACATGTGAGGTGGTCTGGTACTCCCATCTCTTTAAGGCCCTGCCATAGTTTGTTGTGATCCACACAGTCAAAAGCTTTAGCATAGTCAATGAAGCAGAAGTAGATATTTTTCTGGTACTCTCTTGCTTTCTCCATAATCCAGCGAATGTTGGCAATTTGATCTCTAGTTCCTCTACCTCTTCGAAACCCAGCTTGTACTTCTGGTAGTTCTCTATCCACGTACTGTTGAAGCCTAGCTTGTAGGATCTTGAGCATGACCTTGCTAGCGTGTGATATGAGTGCAATTGTGCGATAGTTTGAACATTCCTTGGCATTGCCCTTCTTTGGGATTGGAATGTATACTGATCTTTTCCAATCCTGTGGCCACTGTTGCGTTTTCCAAATTTGCTGGCAAATGGAGTGCAGCACTTTAACAGCATCATCTTCTAAGACTTTGAATAGCTCAGCTGGAATACCATCACCTCCACTAGCTTTGTTGTTAGCAATGCTTTCTAAGGCCCATTTAACTTCACATTCCAGGATGTCTGGCTCGAGGTCAGTGATTATACCGTCGTGGTTGTCAAGGACATCGAGGTCTTTCTTGTATAGTTCTTCTGTGTATTCTTGCCATCTTTTCCTAATCTCTTCTGCTTCTGTTAGGTCCCTACCGTTTTTGTCCTTTATCATGGCCAGCTTTGCATGGAACGCTCCCTTGATTTCTCCAACTTTCTTGAAGAGATCTCTAGTCCTTCCCATTCTATTGTTTTCTTCTATTACTTTGCACTGTTCATTCAGGAAGGCCTCCTTATCTCTCCTTGCTGTTCTCTGGAAATCTGCGTTCAGTTGGGTAAATCTTTCCTTTTCGCCTTTGCCTTTCGCTTTCCTTCTTTCCTCTGCTATTTGTAAAGCCTCATCAGAAAGCCACTTTGCTTTCTTACATTTCTTTTTCTTTGGGATGGTGGTGATTGCTGCCTCCTGTACGATGTCACGAACCTCTGTCCATAGTTCTTCAGGCACTCTATCTATCAAATCCAGACCCTTGAATCTATTCTTCACCTCTACTGTATATTCATCAGGGATGCGATCTAGGTCAAACCTGAATGGCCTCGTGGTTTTCCCAATTTTCTTCAGTTTAAGTCTGAATTTTGCAATGAGTAGCTCATGATCTGAACCACAGTCAGCTCCAGGTCTTGTTTTTACTGACTGGATAGAGCTTCTCCATCTTTGACTGCAAATTATATAGTCAATCTGATTTCGGTGTTGCCCATCTGGTGATGTCCATGTGTAGAGTCGCCTCTTAGGTTGTTGGAAAAGGGTGTTCGCTATGACCAGTGTGTTCTCTTGACAAAACTCTGTTAACCTTTGCCCTGCTTCATTTTGCTTTCCAAGGCCAAACTTGTCTGTTATTCCAGTTACCTTTTGACTTCCTACTTTAGCATTCCAGTCCCCTATGATGATGAGGACATCATTTTTTGGTGTTAGTTCTAGGAGGTGTTGTAGGTCTTCATAGAACCGGTCCACTTCAGCCTCTTCTGCATCAGTGGTTGGGGCATAGACTTGGATTACTGTGATGTTGAATGGTTTGCCTTGGAATCGGACAGAAATCATTCTGTCATTTTTGAGATTGTATCCCAGTACTGCCTTTTGCACTCTCTTGTTGACTATAAAGGCCACACCATTTTTTCTACGAGATTCCTGGCCACAGTAGTAGATATAATGGTCTTCTGAGTTAAATTCGCCCATTCCTGTCCACTTTAGTTCACTGATTCCTAGGATATCGATGTTCAGTCTTGCCATCTCATTTTTGACCACGTCAAGCTTACCTTGATTCATAGATCTTACATTCCAGGTTCCTATGTAGTATTGTTCTTTGCAGCATTGGACTTTCCTTTCACCATCAGACACATCCACAACTGAGCGTCCTTTCGGCTTTGGCCCAGCCGCTTCACTCTTTCTGGGGTTACTTGTACTTGTCCTCTGCTCTTCCTCAGTAGCATATTGGACACCTTCCGACCTGAGGGGCTCATCTTCCGGCGTCATATCTTTTAGCCTTTTGATACTGTCCATGGGGTTTTCTTGGCAAAAATACTGGAGTGGGTTGCCATTTCCTTCTCCAGGTGGATCACGCTTGGTCTGAGTTCTCTGCTGTGGCCTGTCCGTCTTGGGTGGCCCTTCACGGCATAGCCCACAGCTTCATTGAACTGCTCAAGCCCCCTCGCCACGACAAGGCAGTGATCCATGAGGGGGAGATACGCTGTACTAAAGGCCAAATTTCAAAAGCAGCCATTCATGTAAGTGGCTGCTTTTAATGCAACCACAACAGAACAGCTCCTCCACCAGACCCCTGGAGTCTTTCATACCAGCACTAATGCCTTAAGCCACATCAGCACATACAGTTAATTATGTTGCGTACCATGTCACAATGCCAGTTTCATGCAATAGATTTTTGCTGGGTTTCCCCCCCAGCAGATCTATACATAAAACAGAATGCCAGATGGGCTCCATATATCAGTTTCTTATAACTGAACTTGCAAATAAACAAGCTTCTTGTAAAAAACATTCCCCCAACAGAAAGTCTGATGGTCTTTTAAAGACAACTTTAAAGGTCTAGGCCTTGCTTTAAAAACAAAACACAGCATCAACTGTTCCTAGTGACATTAACCAAGTTACACACAGGGGGCTGCTGAGACAAAACAAAAAGTTAAATAGGAAGGGTAGGAAGTGCTGAACCAAACATGCAACAGCCTCCCAAGAATATAGACGGAAGCAACCAATTCAATTTGCTTTTTTCCCTCCCCAGACTGAATAAATTGGAACAGAAAATCTGTCATCTTTTATAGGCAGGCCTCTTTTGTTGTACTGTGATATTTGGATTCCATTCTAGCCTGTGGGCTCCTGACAGCTTTAAGTATATTTTAAAAGCATACATAACACAGCAGAATAAAACGTACAAAAAGGATGGCAGAACTCCCACGGAAACTCATACTCCCCAGCAAAAATCCCAGGCACTAAAAGGCCAGTCCAAATGGGAAATAGTTTTATTGTTCCTGGAAGATCCTCAGGCTTTGATGAGTCCCAAGAGAAGCAACCTCCACAATCACAGAGTGACAATTAAAAAATCTCTGCAATATCCTCATCAAATCCTCCTGGAGCTGATGCACAGATGGCTCTGTTTAGAGGTTCATCTACCTCCGTTTTAGAAAAGACAAACAGAACATAAGAACAAAGTCTCCCCCCCCCCCCATTTTAATGTCTTATGTAACAAAAACCAATGTGGTTGAAAAGATGTCACACATTAAAGCAAAGAACACAGACAAAACTGCTAGGCTTAAAAATAATCTACTTGCCAAAAATAATCTACTTGCCATTGCTTTATCTAGGTTAGTACTGTCTGCTCTGAGTGGCAGCAGGTGTATAGGACATACCACTGAGCAACAGCCCCTCCTCAAAGGAGAGACACAGTATGGTTAACAGAGGCATCTAGATGGATATTTCTGGGGCCCAATTCCTGTAGAGAACTAGAAAGGCCAGTGCAAAGACGACTGTAGTGACCAGTATGGGAAGTCATCACAGCACGGATCAAAGACTCAGCAGTTAGGACAGGTGGAACAGAACAGGCTACCAATTATAAAACCAGCTGCAGGGGATTTGGACCCCAAATCTATTCATTCGCATCATTTATAGTCCGCCTGTCACCAACTCAAGGCAGATAACACAGTTGAAGTCAATCCATTCCAATCCGCAGCATGCGCTATTCAATAAACAATGCATTTGATTTCTCTCCTCGCCTAAAAATGAATCCTAGCTAAGTTTCCTGTACAACTTATTGGTTCTTGAAAGTAAACTGAAAGCTCTGTATAATAATTTTTTAAAATGCAAGCTAAGATGGTATATGGCAATAAGCATTCACCAAGGGGAGCCACACGGGGCTGCCCAATGTTTGGGTGTAACAGCTAGAGGGACTAGGCCAGGAATTCCTTCCATTCACAAGAGGAAAATTCTGCCTGCATTACCAACGCGGGGAGAGGGGACTGATATAAGGACACCATTATAGATTGCCTTGTACACAGCCAGGCTTTCCACTCAACCTCAACAAATTTCCCTGTGCACTACAGCTCCCAGATTTTGTCCATGTAATCTCATGATTGCCAGCATACATGAACACATGAAGTTGCCTTATACTGAATCAGACCCATAGTCAATCAGGGTCAGTATTGCCTACTCAGACCGGCAGCTGCTCTCCAGAGTCTCTGGTAGAGGCCTTTCACATCACCTACTACCTGATCCTTTCAAACTGGAGACTCTGGGGACTGAACCTGGGACCCTCTGCACGCAAAGCAGATGCCCTACCACTAAGCCACAGCCCTGCCCCATAGCATAGTCTTTTTGGTGTTCAAAGAGGAGTCACCACTACCAGTCCCTTTTCCACCAGCCAAAAGGTCGGCTGGATCCAACCCTGTCTGTGTGCATGTTCAAACCAGGTCATGTGTGAGGACCTGAAAGGCCATCAAGAAATCATGGTACCCAGCTCGGGAGGGGGTGTGCAGAGCAGCACTTGCCTGTTTTTCCATTGGGAATGTTAGACAGGGAGAATTAAGTTCTTTATGTCCAACTTAGCACCCCAGCCAGAAAGTACCAAAAAAACGCCCCAAAATAGAACAAATGCAACATCTTTTCTAAAGAAAGCATTAACCACAGCAGAAAACATATGGCCTCTGAAGCAGGCTGGCTAGCCGTGGATGGCGCGCTGGCTGTCTGCCTGTCTTTTCCAAGTGGTGACACTGTCTGTGGAAATAAACAGAGAGAAGGAAACAGGCAGAAGCCCAAAGCCAGAGGCTGCACCATTAAGTCCCAGGAAGAGATGCCCATCCTTGATTCACTGGGTATATTTAATACGTAAGTAGGACAGGCTGCTGCTTTTGCTGGGAGATTGCAGAGCTGCTTCTACCTGCAGTTGTCCTTCCCCTTGGATATCATAACTACTTGCTCCTGTCTCTTCTTAATTCCTTCCATCCAGAAACTGGACCCAGGAGGAGAAAGGGAGGGAAGTCTTTAGGCCAAAAGGTGGGAAGATGGACTACCAACGCTTTCTATAACTCAAGAAAACACTACTGTGGGTGAGATCAACCCCATACACAAAGTGTGTTTAGATTGCAGTATAAAGACCATGACAACTACAAAATCAGCCAATAAGCAGCTCTGAGAAATTCTAGGTTACGCAAGCCATGTCACAGCATAATAAGAACTTGTTTAACAAGTGCTTCTTCAAACATTTAAACAGTCCGCATCTGCTAACACTTAGGAAGTGCACCGAGACACTGATGTGTAATTTTTGCATGTACACAAAATGGAAGGCTCCAACTTCCTGTGATGCCACAGATCTAGTTTAGCCTCTGGGTGCCGGAAGATGCACACGTTTTGCCCAGCAACCGGGCATTGCCGCTGCTAGGTTAAGCTGCACAGCTCATTTATCACCCTCACGCTTGGCCGCTTCTCTGCAAACCAATAAGAGACAGTTGACAAAACAAGAGCTGGATGCAGTTCCTCCTTCCTCCCCCACACATGCTGCATTTACAAATGGCAGCATGAACCACTCCTGACCACTGGCTTCATCAGCAAAAGAAACACTTGAGGTGGAAAGGAAAATTAAAAGACGGAAGGGGAAAGGCAGGTGGGAGTGAGGATCAATGAGGGAAGGGGAAAAGGCAGTGAGGAACAATGACAGAAGAGGAAATGGAGTGAGGAAAAATGACAGAAGGGGAAAGGCAAGTGGGAGTCAGGTATAAAATGAGGGGGGGGGACCTTCAAAAATGGGAGAGATATTTCCCAATGTCTACTGAATTTGTGAAGATACACAGCTACCCAGGTGTATATTTCCTGGTCCATGCAGTAGTAGGCCAGCACTATGGTCGCTTTCACGCACACACACTAACTAACATTCTTTTAAATCCACTTTCAATGCACTTTGCAATTGGATTTAACTACGTGAACTGGCAAAATTCAAAAAACAAAAAAAACAAAAAAATGGTCACTGAAGTGGATTGAAACGGCATTATTTAGCATGTGTGAAAGTCCCCCAACATTTTCCTTGAATTACACACACACAAAAATCAACTTCAGCTCAAATAAGGCATCATCCAAACTCCAAAACAGGACTCATTATTTAAAAATGTTGTATTGTCTACTGTTTCTAATTGTTTTAATTCAACTGAATGTAACTATTGTTCACTGCTCTGAGCCTTGTAGACAGGAGAGGGCGGTCTACAAGTTGAATGTATAAAATAAATGAATAAATAAAAATAAATCACCCTGATTATAGCAATGTTGTTCTCGCACTACTTAGAGAATTTGTCTCTACTGCTCCAGAAGATCAATCACTTTAAAAAAAACCAAGTGCTGACTGTGCTTTGAGTCAATGGATAATTAAATACACCCGGACTAAAGTGATCTGTGGGATCTTCATACTCACTAGATGAGGAGATTTGCTTTTAATCCTTTTTAAAAGCACATTATTTGTTGGAAGACAATATAGTTTAGTGGCTAATAGTGCAAGCCCAAAGCAGGTACATTCAGAAGTAAAATCCTACCAGGTTCAATGAGGTTTACTCTGTGCCTAGTGTCTTTACAATTGCAGCCTTAGACACTGAGCTGCAATCCAGAAGTCCCCAGTCAAATCTTGCCTGTTCCCACCCCAAAACAACCCCCATAGGGTTTTCATTGCCTGCCTCCATATCATGACCCTGGTATTTATTTGGTGGTGACCAGGGCTGACCCTGCTTGCCTTCCTAGATCTGTTGAGGTCCAGATAGCCTGGCCTATCCAGGTCAGGGCTTCTGCTAAAAATCATTTATTTCAAACATTTATAAGCTTACCTTTTTCCCAGACCACTGGGACTCGAGGAAGGTAACATCAATAAAATCAGCACAGGGTAACATAATTCTAATAACTAAAAACAACCAGCAGAAAAAACTTTTAAAAATAATGTCCCGACACAAAACCACACACAGCAATTATCTGAAAGTGTTTCAAGCTCTCCTAAAGAGTTTTGTTATAGAAGGTCTCCAAAACTGCAAGGAGAGAGACATAAATTTAATTCTCTGTGGGAGGCTACCCCTCAACATGAGTGCAGCCATAGAAAAGTGGCTAGTAAGTACCTTTAGGTAACTTTCCCTCACTCTTAATATGGTGATAATATTGGTTCACCTTATAGGCTACAACAAGATCATGCACAAAAAGACCTCTGAAAACGACCATTGGTCACTTACCGTGAAGGGTCCTTCTCCTCTGAGGAAAGGAGGACATCTGCATGGGTTATTCCCACCGTGCCAATAGGGAGGCAGGACGTAGATTCCCCCCCCACCCTGTTGGTGCCTTTGGAATATCCCAACTGCAGTTCTGGGACTCCGAAAGCAGTCTTGCAGCCTGAAAAACTAACCTTGCCCTATAAAAAACACAACTGCGAACAATTATAACGATTGAATACTCACTCTATCCTGTAACTAAGCTAGAGCAGAAATAAAATTGAACAAGAACAGTAAGAACAGGAAGAAAAGATGACAGCGGGAGGGCCCAGATGTCCTCCTTTCCTCAGAGGAGAAGGACCCTTCACGGTAAGTGACCAATGGTCGTTCTCCCTCTGAGGCGGAGGACATCTGCATGGGACCTCCCCGAGCAGTGTCCCTTATCTGGGTGGGTTGTCATCTTCTTCCAGGGAGATTGCGTGCTGCAGAACTCTTCTCCCGAACGCTGCATCTGCGGATGCCATGGTATGGATCCTGTAATGCCTCGTGAAGGTCGATATGGAAGACCATGTTGCCGCCTTGCAGACTTCTTCTACAGACGATCGGTTAAACAATGCTGCATTGGTTGCCGCGCTCCTGAGTGAATGCGCCGTAATTCCAGTTGGAGGAGTACATCCATTCGCTCGATATGCTTCCACGATACACGCTTTCAGAACTGAGCTGATAGAGGATCCTGACATTTGTTCCCCTTTTCGGGGCGGAGAGATGCCTACGAACAAGGAATCAGTTTTTCTCCAAGTCTCCGTCCGAGCAATGTATATTTTGAGAGCCCTCCGAACGTCTAAGGTGTGCCAGAGGCGTTCTTTAGGATGTCTGGGAGACGGGCAGAAAGTCGGAAGACATATCTCTTGTGAACGATGGAACCTGGAGTCGACCTTCGGCCGAAAGGTAGGGTCCGTCAATAAAACTACTTTGTCCTTGTGGAACATACAACAAGATGACTTCACAGACAATGCTCTTAACTCTGAAACTCTACGTGCCGATGTGATGGCAACAAGAAACAAGGTCTTCATCCTTAGCCATTTTAATTCGACCTCTCTGAGTGGTTCAAATGGAGCCCTCATTAGTGCCCCAAGAACAAAGTTCAATTTCCATGTTGGAAAACGGTGAGTTTGAGGAGGACATTTAGCTATTGCCCCCTGCAAAAACAGTCGGATATGAGGATGTTTGGATAGTTTAATACCCTCTACGGAAGGTAGTACTGTAGCCAATGCTGCTAGCTGTCTGCGTAACGTAGCAGGTTGTAGTCCAGTGTCCAATCCTTCCTGAAGAAACGACAGAAGGTGTGCAAGTGTCGGAGCAAGTGGGTCCACCCTCTTGCGGCGGCACCAACGTACGAAGGCTTTCCAGGTTGTGTTGTAAATGCGAGCTGTAGACTTGCGCCTGGAGGCCATAATGGTATCCATGACCTGTGCTGAGAAACCTCGTTCCTTTAGTTTTTCCCGCTCAATCTCCATGCGGTCAAGGATAGCCAAGTCGGGTCTGGATGCCACACCGGACCCTGTGAAATCATGTCTGGAAATACCGGAAGCGGCAGCGGGGGAGCGATGGACATTCTCCGCAACGTCGAGAACCAAGGACGTCTCATCCATCGTGGGGCTATCAGGATGACTTCTGCCCTGAGGACTCTGATTCTGCGCAGGGTTCTCGAGATCAGAATGAATGGCGGGAACGCATACAGAAGTTCTGCAGGCCATTTCGTTGTCAACGCATCCGTCGCTTCTGCCCCCTGGGCGAAGTACCTCGTGTAGTACTTTGGCAGCTTGTGATTGTAAGGGGATGCAAACAGATCCAGAACAGGTAGTCCGAAATGTTCCGTAATTTTCACAAAAAGGTCGGGATGGAGAGACCATTCTCCCTCCTGTAGTGTCTGTCTGCTGAGCCAGTCCGCCTGCACATTCTCGATTCCCCGGATGTGTTCCGCCCGCAGAGAGGCGATGTTCCCCTCCGCCCAGAGGAGGATCTTCATGGCTTCCTTGTGAAGCCGACACGAGCGGGCGCCTCCTTGCTTGTTGAGGTGTGCCTTTGCTGCAATATTGTCTGTTCTCACCAAGACGTGTCGATCTTGTAGTTGGGAAGAGAAGTAGATTAGCGCGCGGCGAATAGCTCGCAATTCCAGTAGATTGATTGGAAGCGATGTCTCGACTGTTGACCAAAGACCCTGGACTGGGACACCGTCTAGAGTCGCTCCCCAGCCCACCAGACTGGCATCTGAGAAAAGTTCTTTGGGCTGGTCGATAAAGTAGGGTTTCCCTGTTGTCAGATTCCTCATATCTGTCCACCATCTTAGGCTTTCTTTTACTCCGATAGGGACCTGTAAATTGATTGTCTGTTTCTGCATGATGCTGAACTGGTGTGGACGCAGGAACAACTGTAAATGTCTCGTATGCATCCGGCCCCATTGAATCATGTCTATGCTCGCCACCATGAGACCCAGAAGACTGGCCAGTTCCATCAATGGAGACATCCTGTTGCGATAAACTCGTATTGCAAGGGTCTTGATCTTCTGTGCCTTTGCTTCTGGAAGATACAAGGTGGTTGTCCTGGTATCGATAATCGCCCCCAGATGTTCTACTCTTTGACTCGGCTGCAGGGAACTTTTTTCGATGTTTATTAAGAACCCGTGACTTCGTAGACATTGTAGTGTCCTCTCTGTATTGGAGATGGATTCCCGACGTGAACTGGCCCGGATTAACAGATCGTCGAGGTACGGGTGCACATGGATCCCCTGATCCCTGAGGTGACTCACCGGGTTGACCACGAGCTTGGTGAAGAGCCTGGGAGCCATAGAGAGGCCAAAGGGCAGCGCCCGATACTGGAAATGCTGTCCATAAATGCAAAAACTTAGGTAGCGTTTGTGTGCCGGGTGGATCGGCACGTGCAAGTACGCCTCTGTTAGATCTATAGACGTCAGGAACTCGTTCGGAGAGAGAGAGTCCGCAATTGTTTTCAATGTCTCCATGCGGAAACGTCGAAGGCGAATGAATCTGTTCAAGAATTTGAGATCCAATATTGCTCTCCAGTCCCCGTTCTTTTTGGGGACCATAAACAGGATCGAATACACTCCGCAACCCCTCTGGTCTGGTGGAACAGGTTCTATGGCCTTGATGTTGATCAGGTGTTGTAGAGCCTTGTTGATTATGTTTCCTTTTATTGTCGATTTGCTTGCCGGTGATTGCAGAAAACGCTGCGGGGGTTGATGAAGAAAAAGTTTTTTAAAAGGTTTTTGAAACTGAGGTAAGCTAGAGCAAGCTGAGCTATGCTGCTACTCCCTAGTGAGGCAGGAATAGAACTGCAGTTGGGATATTCCAAAGGCACCAACAGGGGGGGGGAAAGCTACGTCCTGCCTCCCTATTGGCACGGTGGGAATAACCCATGCAGATGTCCTCCGCCTCAGAGGGAGAACTCTTAAGTATCACCACCACTTGTGGGTCTCCCAATTCTAGCCTTCAGAGCAATCAGCAATCAAAGGAAAGGGTGACCCCAATGAAAGGAAAACAACTGGCTACCAGGTTGAAACAGTCTGCATCAGTCTGCATCGTGGGGCTGTTTTAGGGTTGCCAAGTGTAAATTCCTCCGGAGCAGGGGACTCGGAAGTGACGTGATGACGCCGGGCACGCTGGGGGTGGGGCCATGACCATCCGAGGGAAAACCATAGAGTTTTCCCTCGGATGACCGTGGCCCCGCCCCCAGTGTGCCCGGTGTGGTCGCGTCACTTCTGGGTGACGCGCACATCGGGGTGGGGTTCCGCCCGGGGCCCGATCCACCAGCGGTGGAGAAAGGGCCTCTGGGGCGGGGGTTTCCCCGCCCCCCGGGGGGACTTGGCAAGCCTAGGCTGTTTATTCTTTCTACTGCTATGAGTATTTATAGCCTGGACATGAATGGGGGGCATGAGCCTGTGGTTCCATGGCCTTGTTCAGACAGATTACCTGCTGGACATCAAGCCAGGTTATCTCGTTTGTTTTTATACTATGTTGTATGTAAATGCATTTTGTAGGCCGCTTTGGGTTCCCATCGGGAAGAAAAGCGCAGTTTGAAAGATATTCCATTTGAAATCAGAATGAAGAGAAAGGAGTATAAAGGGCTGACTACCTTCTTACAAAAACATCAAACGAACTATAAATGGTTGATACCAGAAGGACTGGTTTTCAAATTTAAAGATAAAAGAGAGAAGATTGACTCCATCTTCAAAGCTCAAGACTTTTTGAAAAAGCATGTCAGTAAGGAAGAAGGTGCAGAACTAGCCAAATGGATGTCGACGTTAAGCGTAGAAGACAGCAGCTCGGAAGGAGAGGTGAAAGACGAAGAAGAAGGAGGAGCGACGGGTCCAAAATATAACCTGAGAGGGAAAAGTGGGAAAGACACTAAAGCGTAAAAATTGTTTTTTTTCCATTAGACTTAACTTTGGAAGTACAAATGGATACCAGAAGGACAATATTAACATACTAATTATTTTGGTTAACACTATTAGATGAAAAGAAGAATCTTCGATGATGAAGAAAAAGGAATGGAAAAAAACTGTGGATTCTCTTATTTGACTATAAAAAGTTTAACAGATTAACAGATTACTAATACCACTCACTCTTTTCTTTGTCCCTCTTTATACCCTTCCTTATTTCTAATTCTTAGCGAAATACCTCCCCTTTTTAGGGGAGTCAATAAAGCTTTCAAAAAAAAAAAAAAGGGAAGAAAAGCGCAGTAAAATATACTAAATAAATAAATTCAACCCCATTGTTCACTCTCAATGATTTCTGAAGGGACAAGACTCAAGAAATGTAAAACGTAATCAAGAAAGGTACCTGAAAACTGTCTGAATGTCACAGAACCAGAAACCTTCATTTTTTAAATCCTCATATGATTCAAAGAATTTGCTCATCTCTCGAGGCCCCTCTGCAAAAACCTTGGCAGCTGCAGTTATCTTTTCAGAGAGGAGCTCATTCTACCTGCCTTGAATTAATCAGGTTTATAAATGAGGATTTTTGGCTGTGTGAGATTCACACTGTTTTATGTGTAAATGTTATATTTTGTTAAATCTTAGCTCTGGGAAAAAGTTTACCTCAAGACACAGCAGGAAGAACTGTCTCGACATTTTTACCTGGTCCCACTTTTTGTTTTAGAATTAGGCCATTGTTTAATCTGTAATTTGACTTTGCAGCCTCTGGAGCCATGCCCACCTTTCAGCAAAATACTGTTCAGCTGGTACGCCACTGCTTCACACCTTGGCTGTCCCTTCAGGCAAGGAGTGCCAGGCAGGGCCTAAGGAACTGCAGATGCAGCAAAGCAGGATGGGACGGTTGGACACCAAGATGGCAGCCAAAAGGAAGTATATGCAAACAACAGTGATATAGGCATGTTTCAAACAGACCTAGAGTAGCCTCACTGCTTTACTTTATTTTCTCAGTTTTTGTGTAAGAGTCTATGCAGTTATATTTGAAGCTGTTGGCTTTTTGCACCCACTTCATATCATAACAGACCTTCTTTGAATCTCCATTAGAGGCTAAAGTGTGAAACTCTATACCTGAAACAACAGTTGCCCCAACTATCTTCCATGCTAAATGTTATATATCTAAGAAAGTGTTACCTGACAAGTTTTAAAATTACCAAGAATTTATGCAGTCTTTTTATGCACTACATAAATATATAGGTAACTCACAAATCCTGCAGAGAAAACTTGCCTCCAGGAGAATTTGTCCTAATTTAATTTACTAAACGTGTTATTCAAATTAACGTAGTTAAATGATGAGACTAAATTATGATGGACTTTTCTTTACTCTTGAGTATTGAAGCTAAATGTGATATTTGATGCGTCACAAGCTTTAAAAATACTAAATATGTACTTTTTATTACCCTTTCTTCAAGGAGTTTAGGGGAGCATACGCAGCCCTGTCACCCTGCCATCCTATAGCCTTACAGTAGGCCTTAGGGTTGTCAGGTCCTACCTGGCTGTGGAAACTCGAGATGCAGTGTTAGAAGAGTCAAACAACAAATATATACACTGCAAAAAGGTTTTTATAAGTCAAAGTGTTCTATATGTTCCATCTTACAAAGTGCATTGTGTATTATTCATAATATTATAAAAAAATATATTCATTACATGCAATATCAACAATAATAATCAGTTTGTACAATCTAATAGCTACCAGTCAATTTACATCCTTTTTACACTATCAACCCCTACCTACTATCTAGCGAAACCACAGCCAAGGGAACGGGCTTGGCAGAATCAGTGGGGAAAGAAGACCCTGTTGAGCTTGACTCTAGTTTGGCACTGTGTAGAGATATGAGAGGTATAGAATAAGTGGGAGGCTCGCCCGGGCCATCGATGAAATACCACTACTCTGGGGGTTGATTGTGTAAAAAGGATGTAAATTGACTGGTAGCTATTAGATTGTACAAACTGATTATTATTGTTGATATTGCATGTAATGAATATATACCTGTTTTAGAATATTACAAGAAGAGGGACCTGCGATACGCATGGGGGGGGGAGTATTCCCCCCAGCTCCCGGCCTGCGGAAGCAGGAGGACCTCAGGGCTGAGGAGGAAGCAGCCACGGGTAAGCTTCCCCCCCCCCCGGCTCCGGGGGCGAGGCCTGAGTGGCTCCCAGCTGCCGGGCCTGCTGAGCCTCCCCCCCACGGCCAGAGCGTTCTCTGTGCATGCGCAGGGAATGCTCTTTTACTTTTTGGGGGATGTAAATATTTTTAGATTTTTCTGCACACCTGGGGACTGCTCCAAGTGTGCAGGAAAATCTCTCTGCCCCCCCAAGTGCCCCCGATGTGCAGGTTTAGATATCCACACGGTGGGGGAAACTTGGCTATTAGATATATGGATGAATAATACACAAGGTCCTACCTGGCAGTGGGGGGGGGATCCTTGGTCCTCTCTGGGATGTTCTGCTGCGCGTGCTTTGCGTGCGCAGTGTGATGATGTCACCCAGAAGTGGGAGTAGGAATGCTCTAGTTTTTGGGCTAAACTCTATGGTTTGTAGCCAATTTTCCCATAGAGTTTTGCTCAAAAACTAGAGCATCACTGCACGATGTCATGACATCACTTCCAGATGACATCATCACATCGCCTTTGGGCCAGTTGGGGGTGGGATTTTCCCGCACCGGCCAGCAGTGTGGAAGCACCCCACAAAAGTGGGGTTTCCCCCACCTCTGGCAGGGAGACTGGCAACCCTAGTAGGCCTGTGGGCTATCAAAGTCTCAAAAGGCAGCTGACTGCTAAGTAGGGATTTGAACCTGGGTTTCCCTACTCTGTTTGTTATTGATCACACTGACTCTTTTAAATGGCATAGGATTATGCTGGGGGGGGGAGAGATGCATGACCTTGGTTCAACCTTTACAGGCAATAGAAATGTAAAATAGGGGATTTTAAACTATATTGTTGACACATTTCAGCTGTTCTGGCTTATGAAAATAGTTCCTTAAGTTGAAAAGAACTGCATTCAAGTATGAAAATGATGGCATCTCTTTATTTAAGATACAATTTTAGATCCCATGCAGTTTAGGACCTCTAAGTGTGAAATTCTCTAGGAACTTTGTCTCTTGACCCTCACTGAAGTCTCTGGAAAATGTGCAGAAGCACAGCAGGGGTAAATCACAGCTCCTCATAGCAGGCTTCCAGGATATACATATGGTGAAAAAAGATGTGTTGACCATTCATTCAGAACTAGAGAAGCGTGGGTACCCAGTAAATTTTGAGCATATAGTCACCTCCACCTTCATACTGGGGGGGGGGGGGGAGAGACTCTGCAAATAGCCAATCCCACCACTCTTCCAGGAATCCTGTTTAAATTCAGATAAGCCAACAGTAAGTGTTACAGTTAGTACACAACGGATGTGAAGAATGAACTTTGAATGGGAGAAAGGACAGAGAGAACAGTTACGCACTTGTAATCTTGCTGAGGGTTAAAGAGGAGAGCGCAAAAGTTGGCTTGAAACTCAACATCAAAAAAACTAAGATTATGGCATCGGCCCCATCACTCCTTGGCAAATAGAATGGGAAGTCGTGGAAGCAGTGACAGACTTCATGTTCCTGGGATCCAAGATCACTGCAGACAGTGACTGCAGCCATGAAATTAAAAGACGCCTGCTCCTTGGGAAAAGAGCAATGGCAAATCTAGGCAGCATAATAAAAAGTAGAGACATCACCCTGCCAACAAAAGTCCGTGTGGTCAAAGCAATGGTATTCCTAGTAGTTCTGTATGGCTGCCAGAGTTGGACTATAAGAAAGGCCGAGCACTAAAGAATAGATTCTTCCAGGGGTCTTTTTGTAGAAAAAGAGCTGCAGGAGCTCATTAGCATACTGTATGCTAATGAGCTACTAGGCTATTAGCATAATAGCTCATTAGCATATGCAACACCCCCTGACATCACTGGAAGTGATATCAGAAGGGGAAGCAAAAGGGGGGGAAGGCATCTTCAAAAGCCTCCCCTTCCCTTCCCGGGGGGGGGGAAGCAAAGAGAGAAGGGGTTTAAAGTTTAAACCCCTTCTCACTAGAGTTGGTCCACAGAAGGAGGAAAGAAGGAAGGAAAGAGAGTGAGAGAGTAGAGAGAAGGAATGAAGGAAGCAAAGAGTGAAAGAAAGAGAAGGAAAGAAGGAAGGAAAGAGGAAAGGAAAGAGAGAAGGGAAAGA
>NW_015160904.1:155589-178902 GCF_001447785.1 Gekko japonicus
CCCCCGAGCCGGCGGGGGAGCGCTGCGGCTGGGGGAAAGCCGGGAGAGCCCCGAGCCTGTACAAGAGCGCTCGGGGGAGGCCCGGAGAGCCCCGCCCCCAGTTCCTCAAGGCTCCTCTTGGCTCCCTGGGGCCGCTGCGCTCCGGCGCAAGCTCTAGGGAGGCGGCGACGGGCCTCCTCTTCGCTCCCTGGGGCTCACACCGAAGCGCAGCGGCCCCAGGGAGCAAAGAGGAGGCTTGGGGGACCCGGGGGCGAGGCTCTCCGGGCCTCCCCCGAGCCGCAGCGCTCTCTCGCGGGCTCGAGGGACCTGGGGACGGGGCTCTCCCGGCCTCATCCAAGCTGCAGCGCTCCTGCGCGGGCTCGGGGGATCCGGGGCGGGGCTTGCCACCACGCGGGCTGCCGGAGCGGCGCTCCAGAGGGCTCCGGGTCGAAAAGACCCCTGGATTCTTCAGAATCATGGTGCTGGTGAAGACTCTTGAGTCCCTTGGACTGCAAGGAGATCAAATCAGTCAGTCCTAAATGAAATCAACCCTAACTGTTCCCTGGAAGGCCAGATACTGAAGCTGAAGCTCAAATACTTTGGCCACCAAATGAGAAGGGAGCACTTACTGGACAAGACGCTGATGCTGGAAAAGATTGAAGGTCGAAGAAGAAGGGGATGGCAAAGGATGAGATGGTTACACAGTGTTATCAATGCAACGAACATAAAATTAAGCAAACTCCAGAGCATGACGGAAGACAGGAGGGCCTGGCATGATGTGGTCCGTGGGATCGTGAAGAGTCGGACTCGAATGTTCAACTGAACAACAACAATTTGTAGTATATTTAACCATTTCAAAAATCCTAAAATTTATAATATTTATTTCTCATCATGTAAGGAAAAGCCACAACTGGGAAAAATGGGGAAATACACATTTAAGAGGAATAGTTTTATGTTTGCAAGCATTAAAAGATAAAAGTACAACCGTTACATCTTAACTAATGGATTCTTCCCAGCAACTTATTCCAACAGAAATAGAAAGTAGTTATTTCTCTGCTAAATCATCTCATCTCTCTGCTGCCTCAGGAATGTCAAGCGTCTAGCATTCAATCTGTTTCAACCTATGAAACAAAGAAGCTACGTCTTTTCCTTCACTCAAAAGAACATTCCGTAAATATTGGACAATGAGCTTTGGGGATAGGTTACCAAGTTTCTAGAAATACACATTGCAAAGGAAAAGCTAGAGGGACTGAATTTTAGCATCAGAAACAGAACCACTGCCTGAGTACCATAAAGTGATATAATCCAGTTAAGGGAGTTATTTTTTGGTATTATATAATTTTAAAAGTTTAAGTGCCAACAAGCAAATGAATAGCTATGTGAGGCAGAAAAGAAAGGTGGTGAGGGAGAACTTTAAGGACCCATATTTCAATGTATTAAAAATATATGTTGTTCTACTGGTGCCAGCCCAAAATATCCATCCCTCTTATTATTGGTCTGTGTTGGCAAATTGGGGGAGGGGGCCTTCTGACAAGTCACACTACTTTTCATTTTCCTCAGCAACATCTTATGGGGGAGCATGGCTTTGTGCCTTACGGAAAACAGGAACATGAAGGGGAAAAGGCACGACCACAATTCAGTGGAGCTTGAGAAGAAGAGGAGAAGGAGGAGGAAGAGGAGGAGGAGGAGGAGATTGGATTTATACCCCGCCCTTCACTCGGAGTCTCAGAGTGGTTTACAAACTCCTTTCCCTTCCCCTCCCCACAACAGACACCCTGTGAGGTAGGTGGGGCTGAGAGAGCTCTGACAGAAACTGCTCTTTTTCAAGAACAGCTCTGACAGAACTATGGCTTGCCCAAGGTCTGATGCTTCATTTAAAGCATCCAGCAGCTGTGAGTGAAAGAGTGGGGAATCAAACCCAGTTCTCCCAGATTAGAGCCCGCACACTTAACCACTACACCAAACTGAAGTTATGGCCACTTACTTCAATGGCTTTAATGTAGCCTACACAAGTTCACAGATCAATGGCTTTGGCTACACAAAACCTCCACACTCAGAAGCAAGCATGCCTCTAAAGGCCAATTTATTGGAGATGCGCAACAGGGGAAGCTACTGTATTCCATGCTCTGTTTATGGGCTTCTGAGAAGAATCTGGTTCCATCATTGTGGGAAACAGTATGTGAGGCCAGATGGAACCGTGGTCTGATCTGTTTGGCTCTTCTTATGTTTACAAGCAGAACATTCCAAGTTCATGACCCACCATCTCCAGTTAAAAAGGATTTCTGGCCGCCAGACAAGACAAGTGCTCTGCATAAGAAAAAGCCACTGCTAGTCAGAGTGGAAGGCATCAGGACAGACAGAACAAGTCTTATTCAATATGGAACCAAGAAAGTGTTTGGTTCACTGAACAGTCCAGCAAGACCTGAGCAGATTAAGAAAATGATTGTTTGCCCCATGTATTTGCAGGAACAAAACAACACTCCTGTTTTCACAGGATACAAATGAAAGTTGAGGGTCATCTTAAAAGACTGTTATACAGGACAGCAAGTTACAGGTAAGAAAGTATGTGGGTCTGTGCATCTGACTTCAAGTGATTAAATTTTTCCTTTTACCAGTAGGTTTCAAGAGCCTCTATATCCAAAAGTGATCATACTTTTTGAATAAAATAAGCTGTTCCAAACAAGCCGTTGTGAAGAAAGAAAGTTTTTAAATATAAAACCTACAATGCCAGCATGAAGCAGGATGCTTTGGGCAGCAAATTCTAGAGAAAATGCCATTTCTCCCCTTCCAGCTTCCCTCTTCATTTAAAGCATTTTCATCCCACCTCTCTGTGTGTTCAAGGCAGTATACAACAAAAGAAAGACATTCAGCTTAAAACAGCCATATGAGACAGCAAAAATACTGAATAAAATCAATACCACAAAAGGTACGTAATAATAAAGGCACTAGTTATAGTTAGATACACTGTCCTTGAAGAAATGGCTTTAGATTGCTACCTAAAAGTAGGGTTGCCAGTCTCTAGGTGGTGGCTGGAGAGTCCTCAGAATTACAGCTGGTCTCCAGGCAAGAGATCAGTTCCCCTGGAGATAATGGCTGCTTTGGAAGTTGGACTTGATGGCACTATATCCCACTGAGGTCTCTCCCCTCCCCAAATCCCACCCTCCTCAGGCTCCACTCTCCAAATCTCCAGGAATTTCACAATCTGCAGCTGGCAGCCCTATCTAAAAGGCAAGAGAGAAATGCACAAGGTCAGTCTTCTAGGAGAGAGTGCCCCAAAACCAGTCAGGGCTGTAGTTGACAAGGCCCTGCTTGCTGAGATGACTGTTCTGACTTCTCACAGGGAGTGAACACAGAGCAAGGCCTATCAAAAGATCTCAATTGGTGGTAACTGAGGGGTCCTAATATAGAGATTCTTGAAGAAGTATACTGCTCCCAGGCTGTGAAGAACTTTAAAAGGGCAAAAACAGCCCCTTGAACTAAGCCCCAAAGCAAACTTGGAGGTGATGCAGTTTCCCCCTTAGGGGTTGAGTAACATCTTGCCTCCCCACACCGGGCAGGAGGTAGACTGCAGCACTCTGAACCAGCGGAAGCTTCTGGAGAATTTTCAAGGCACACCCCATGTCGAATGCCTTGCAATAGTTGAGCCTCACAGTTGTTCAGCATGGATAACCACAGCAAGACCCCAGGACTCAAAGAACAGACATAGTCATCACATGTGATTGATAAAAGGCAGTCCTGGCCTTTTCCAGAAGCAGCCCTAATTTAAGTATAAATGCAGCCTGAGCACTTATGAGGAGAGGCCTACCTGCTCCATTATACATGACACCACTCCAAAGAGGACCCTTGGTCTCCCCAGTATCAGCAGCACCAGCTTTTCTGGACTGATGTTCAGTTTACTTAAATACTCAAATGCTTAAAGCATAATGCCCAAACAGTGGCTCTGGATCAAGGAGGTGTGTTTGTGCACGTGTGTGCGTGCATATTAAAGAAAGCAGAGTGAAAGCATGTTATGAAGGAAAGGCAGCTGGGGCTACAGAAGCCATTGAATCCAGGATTCTATGTTTTGACGTCCCAGATTCTGGTCAGAACAAGGATCAGAAGGAGATGTATGTTCCACACACATTTTACACTGGAAACAAATGCCTCAGAATGCTTCAGGTATGTATTCCAGGCAGTTTTATCCCATTTTTAAACATCTGCCTTTACCATTACATCACAATTTGTCAGATATTTACACATGGGTTGAAAAAAATTAGTTACACTTTGACTAATAGCAGAGCTTGCAACGGACTGTTTTCTTCGTTGACAAACATTTGCTACAAACTTGGGGTCTGCGAGGAACCATGGGAACAATTTGGAACACTCCCCCCCCCATATCTCCCTCAGTTTTTCTGTGGGCTCCCCAGACTTAAACATGAGTTACGCATGGGGAAGAAGGAGGAAGAGCAAAGAGGCATATCTTCCATCTCACTTACTACTAACAAAATACTCACTGGGTTGTATGTTTCCTCCGCAGAATGATTAACAGCCCACCAATCCGATGTCCATTCCCAAGAATTTCCCACCATGTTGTACAAGCCATAACCATTTGGAGGAAATGCAGTCACCTACACACACACAAAAAGACAAAGACTATGGTCTACAGTTTAATGCCTTAAGAACCACTAGATTACTCCAGAGGAAAGCAGGGGAGTGCACAATCAATAGACTTCTTGTTTTGCCTCTCTCTCTCCTCAGTCTCCCCAACTCTCACTCTCATTACCTTTCCTGGCCTGCAGTCCTTGTCTAAAGCTGCCATTGCTCTGAGTGTTAAGGAAGTGATAGCTGGGCATTTGCCTTGTGGCTTTTCGTTTGTTTTTTAAACGGGCCATATACAGAATGATTCATTAAGCTAATTTCAGTCTCCCCTTTTGACCCAACCGCACCCCTGAGGCAACTTACACAGATAAGCTTATTAGACAGAAAGGGATAAGGTCAAAGACTCCTGCCCTCACTGAGAAGACTGGCCGTTTCCTAAATGAGGCAAGGAGAACACTTTTTCTTGACAACAGTCAAATCATACGTCAGCCAGCCATACGTCCTCTTTATTTTATTCTATTTCTTATTTGGAATAATAGATTAGAATAGTAGACTGTGATGAATAGTAGAATGTAATGTAATTTGGAATGGTAGATTGGAATGAATTTCTCTGGTCTGGGGACAGGGGGACTCCACACAGCCAATCGCCCCACTCCAAAAAAGAAGATGCTGTAAGGTCACCTCCATGCCTGAGAGGAGACAGATGGAGTGTAATGGCAGGGTCTCAGTTAATTACTCTCAGCAATCCATAATTTATGATACATCTATCCATCAATCTCCAATTTTGACATATTTATTTCCTTCACTATGCTTTACCCTGGAATTAAACCCCCCAAAATGGTAACCATATAAACTAAGCTTATTATTCCTGTTTGGTCCATGGATCTGTTAAACATCTTCATTATGCTGTATGTATGCTAATTTACTGCTTACCCTTTACCTATATGTAGGGACTGGTAACTTCCATTTCATTGTATCTGAAGAAGTATGTGTGCACATGAAAGCTTATACCTTGAATAAAACTTTGTTGGTCTTAAAGGTGCCACTGGACTCGGACTTTGTTCAAACATTTCAACAGATCAACTGACCGCATTTCCACCATTACAAACATTCTTTATTCAAAAGGGAGTGTGCTTTGCTCCTGAAGAACAAATACACAGATATTCATCTGGACAAAAGACTGTAGTTCAGCCTTACTATCTACCTCATAACCTTCAAAGCCTTTCAACCCTCACTAATTGTGGAATTTCCCCACTTCTTATCTTCACTTCTTCAGCTCTTCCAGCTACATGGAAATCGACCATTGGTACTTACCCGTGAAGGGTCCTTCTCCCTTAACCAAACTCACATATGCCATTGCTCACCTTACTGTGGCAATCATACAACCTAAGTAGAAAAACCTTGACATTTTTCTCGCTAAGTGACAGTATGAGTGCCCCATCTTTATGGATGGAGACAAATTGCTCTCAGACTTGAGTGAGATTTTTTTTAAAAATAATATGTTTACAGGTCCAATTGTTTAGTTATAAACTGCAGTCATTCCAACCCTGACATTTATCATGGAGTGGGTGATTAGTTGCGAGACAATAGTGGTGAAGTAGCCAGATGCTTCCAATCAATGTGTCTTGTGACTGCATTAATAGGAATGAGGCTCTGGCAACTCACAGAGCAAGTAGCTTACATTCTAAATACGAGCCTTGATTATCCACTATGAAAACTGAAAAGGGTCTCCACCTTTCTTCCCAACTAATTCCCGCTTTTACCTTCCTCATAATCAAAGTTAAAGAGTTAACAGCTTATGATTATTTTTTTATGATTCCGATTTTCACATGGTGATATGACAAACCACAAATTAGTAAGGCTGAAGGTTATCACATCCAGAAAAGAAACTAAAGTGATCAGGATATAGTAGGGTTGCCAGGTCCCTTTTGCCTGCTGGCAGAGGGATGGGGGGGACATTCCGGAAGTGGGAAGTGACGTCGCCCCCCCATTCCCCCCGAAACAGTGATGTCATTTCCCACTTCCGGAATGCCCCCCCCCATGCATCTGCCAGCAGGCAAAAGGGAAGAGACATCAGCATGCTGGCAATGTTGGGGCAACGCTCTGGATTTTGGCCAAAACTCTATGGTAAAATCAGCATCAAAGCACAGAGTTTTGCCCAAAAGCCAGAGTGTTTCCCCCCCCCCCCCGATGTTGCCGATGTCACTTCTGGGTGATGCAGGCATATTGCATACAGTATCACTGGGGGGGGGGGATCCTCACCTACTGGCAAGAGCCCACAAAATTGGGAGATCCCCCACCCCCACTGGGCAAATGGCAACCCTAGGATATAGAAACTTGCAACCTCATCACAAAGGCTCCTTTCCAAGGCCTCTTCAAAAATAATTGAAAATGAGAAAGGTAGTCTCTCAACTGACAATTTTTTCTAAAAACTGGCAGTAGGCACTGGATGTATATCTATATTTGTGAACTGTGCCACTACATATTTTAGAAAATGTTAATCTTCCAAATATGTTGTTACTTTAGACTATTTTTTTGTTCTTGACATAGGGTCCAATTCCCTTTCACTTAAAGAGTAAATGTATCAATCTTTAAAAAAAATTATTAAACATTTTGGTATTTATAACAATAATAAAACTAGTATAAAGAAACAAAATGCACTACAATCTATTTTGTCACTACATAAATGTTTACAAGATTAACACTCATTCTAAAATAGGGCAATAAATTTGCTGTCTTATGTGTCTTAAAACAGATTTTCGGAATGTTTGGATTTCTGTACAGGTCCACCAACAGTGGATGTATGAACCAGCCTCACCACAGGCTTTCCAGCATAGTGGTGAAGAATTGGGATCTGCATAGGGCTGCCAAATGCAGCCGGGGGGCGGGGAATCCCCCGTTTCGGAGCCCCGATTCCCGGCGCGCCAGAATCGGGGCCCGGGGAAAACCCCACCCCCGCGTGCGCGTCACCCGGAAGTGACGTCGCACGCTGGGGGCGGAGCCACACCATTTGAGGGGAAAACAAAGAGTTTTCCCCTCAAATGGCAGCCATTTGAGGGGAAAACTCTTTGTTTTCCCCTCAAACGGCGTGGCCCCGCCCAACGTGTGACGTCACTTCCGGCTGACGTCCTGGCGGCGCGCGCGCGCATCTTCCAGCAGCTCCCGGACCGGACGGACGGTCCCCCGCCAGTCAGAATTTCAGATTTGGCAACCCTGGATCTGCAACTGCCTCTCTTCCTCAGAATTCATCGGAACAAGCCTGTTTTTCTGTACATTCTTCATCCTGGATTGGTTAATTATTTCTTTACTGATCCCCAAAAAGTGACAGTCTCAGTTTACAATTTAAAGTCTGCCAAAGCTTCATCTAATAACCCTTAATTGACAAAAGTGTTGCATGAAACCACATGATTCTGACATTTGCCCTTGTCACAAACTACAATACTGAAGCTCAAAGCTTATCTGTGAAAAATCTGAATGTTACAAGAGCCAAGATTTCACAACACAAAGAGTTTCTCTTACTGAGAAAGGTACAGTAAAAGTTCAGTGGGAGACATTAGTGCCCTGAAAAATTGTGGGAGCTGCTTTCCTCTACTGGCTGTACAAAAATAGCAAAACAAATTAACTCCACAGCTTTGGTTCCTTGGAATCAAGTTTCATAAAAGCTTGGATACAGTATGAACTGATGAAATTTCATGAGCTATCGCCATCCTAAGCTCATGAAAATCCTTCTGCATCTTTTCTCAGGGGGTTATACTTTAAGATTAAAGTAAAGTTAGAAGAGAGCCTGGCTATGAGTCACTAAAATTAAAAGGCAATGTCTTTGCTGGTGACAAAGAATAGAGAATGGCTACTTCTTATGTTTTCATCCGTTTCTTCCAAAGCCCTCAGAGGAGTGTACGTGGTTTCTTGCACATTCATTTTATCCTTCCAGCAAGGTTAACCTTAGACATACTGACTGGCAGAACATCCCCACAGATCTTCCTCCTAACACCAGCCATTCACTTTACCATACCAGAAATTCAATCCAGTAAAGTCCTTTGTCTTTTGAACCAGGAAGACTTGCTCACTGCCACCACTTGTCCTCCTACCTTCACCTTTGTTTCAGCACTTCTAAGGTAGATTTGTGAACAGAGCAGGTAGCTAGTGGGCAAGTTCTCTTCTGGACCAGACAGCAAATGTTATACATTTTACTAAATAAGCATTCATACTAAAAAAAACCACAAGATATTTGGGAACCATCTAGGTAGAACACAAGAAGAAGAAATTGGATTTATACCCCGCCCTTCACTCGGAGTCTCAGAGCCCCTTATAATCTCCTTTCCTTTCCCCTCCCCACAACAGGCACCCTGTGAGGTAGGTGGGGGCTGAGAGAGCTCTTTCCAGAACTGTCTTTAAGAGAACAGCTCTGACAGAACTATGGCTTGCCCAAGGTCGTCCAGCAGCTGCAAGTGGAGAAGTGGGGAATCAGACCCGGTTCTCCCAGATTAGAGAATACTAAAAAAAAAAAAGCATGGCCCAAGACTCCCCACATAGTTTGGCAAAAGCTTCACAAACCCTTGACAAAGGATTGTACCCAGGGCTCCCCAATTTACATTTTGTCTCCAGTTTCAGAGTTTGCTTCTAGGCCAATTAGAACTTGGGACAGAAATTCAAAATTCCCTCCAATGAGACTTCTGTCCAATCAGTTCTAAAACAGAGGATCAGAGGCAGTGACAGGATGACCAAACAATGTTATCGGTACGTTGATTTTGCTCCTTCAATCCGCCATTGATCAATGTGAAACTGCCATTTCCCTTCTGGGGGATATAGCTTAGGGTTTTATTGACAACTTAAAACCAGATGAGCCTGCTTTATCATACAATCTATCCAAAACAGATATCATATGTGACTTTCTTTAGTGTACTTTGATATTCCATGCTGGCATCTGGGCATTAAATGTGGGTCCTGCATCTGGAAAAGTTGAACTGAAATACCACTGCGCTACACCAAACCTGTCCATCATCATCATGTCCAGACTTCTTAGTTCTGACCTTCTGTTACTATCAAGGCACTGAGCTTTATATACCTGATCCAGCTAGTTAATTTTTCTTCATATCCTTATTATGACACATGTCACTTACAAAAGATACATGGTGCTGGGAATCTTTGAAGCAATAGGAAACTGCGCACACAGCACTAGTCCTGCTCTTGTGTCAATGCTGCCCTGTCATTAATACTGACAAAGGTAGGATTTGTGCAGGAGATGGGAAAGAACATATAAGCCTTTGGCCCCTTCCAGCTTTTTTAATAGCAGTAGATTAGCAATATTAAGTCTGTACCAGATCTAGGATTGCCAGTCCCCAGCTGGGGGTGGGGGATCCCTCAGTTTTGTGGGCTTCTGCCCGCCACCAACCAACAGGCCAGTGGGAGGAAATCCCCCCAACAGCAACATGGAGTGATGGTCCTACATCACCTGGAAGTGACATAGGCACGTTGGGGGCACTCTGGTTTTTGGGCAAAACTCTATGGTTTGAGGGCAATTTTACCATAGAGTTTTGCCCAAAACCCAGAGCGTTGCCCCAATGTGCCTACATCACGTCTGGGTGACACAGGCACAGCATGTGACATCCCTTCTGGTGATGTCAGCATGTCGGGGGGCAATGCTTCCGGCTCCTGGAACATCCCCCCACCAGCGTCTCAAAGGAGTCCTGGCAATCTGTAATGGAGAAGACAACTGGAGGGGGGAGAGCATTCATTGAAGAAAGGCAAGACAAAGAAACACAGAAGAACTGCCTGCCTCCCAGACTGTGTCCCAAGGTGGATAGGGATCTTTGCCATATATTGGTTCTGGGATAGGTCCTCACCAAATCTACAAAGTTTGCTGCCCTACTTGCAACTTTCCCCCCTTTTGTAACTTTATCTGCTCCATGAGGACCCACTACATGCATCTAACAAACTGAACCCTCGTCAATGAAAAGTTGTGCCAGAATAAAAGAAAAGCCTGCCACAACACTCTTACTTATTTTTTTGCATTCAAGAGGTTATCCATAAACTCTAGGGATGCTGCTAGTCTGCTTCACTCATACTTACAGGTGCAGTTCCTTTGTATCCATCCTCCTCCGTATTGCTCATAGGGAATTCTCCCTGCCAGATATTAGCATAGTGCTGACCTCTTGGATGAAGCTTGTTCCCCCAAGGGAAGAGTCTGCCGAAAGAAGCACAGACAAATGTTACCCAGGAAAATATCCCTGCTGCTTTTGGCTTGGAGTCAAGAGGAGATCAAAGATAAGAGGAGTCAGTGGCTACCAGTTTCAAAAGGGTATTTTTATACATCACTTAGTATGAAGCTATGTGCTGTACACAGAGTGATGCTTTAAAAAAAAAAAGAGATGTGTTCAGTATCATGTACTTATATGGTAGTTTTACCAGGCAGCATTGCAGATGTACATATTAAACAGCAACCCCCGTTGGTCTTACAAGAAAACTGTTCCAAAATCTTATCTCCAAACAAAAACAAAAAACAGATGTTCAAAAGTGCCATCCTAAGCATCCTTCTAACCAGGGGTCATTTGGGGGGGGGATGCGGGGGGACGCCATCCCCCCGGGTGAGGTGCGGGAGGGCAGGGCCTGGAGCTCCCTGCTGGTGCCCACTGGAGGTCGCCGCCGGCTGTGGGGAGGACACACTTCCGGTGATGTCAGGGGGTGTGGCATATGCTAATGAGTTATGCTAATGAGTCCCCCTAGCTCTTTTTCTACGAAATGACCCCTGCTTCTAACTCCACTGATTTCAATGGATTTAGGTATAAATTAATGCTGTTTAGGATAGGACTGTCACACTATAAATATGGCTGTATAGATTAGGCCCCGGAAGCCATATGAACAAAACATACAAAACTTAATTTATTTAACAAGATAGACAATTAAGACTTGAGGATGGATATTCTTGTAGAGAGAAAACGGGACTCCAGATTATCCTTGTAATTTAAGGATTTATTCTTAAACGAGGATTTATCCTTATAATGTAGCTTTAGGAAACAGAGAAGCAATTACTGGACTACATTTTGGGATTATAAATCAGAGATGAGATTATTTAAAATACAAGTAGTATAACATGTTATTACAACCTCCATTTTGATATGTAACACAAATTGCAAATCTTTGTCATCTAATGCATCTCTAGTGGAGGCAAAGATCCAATAACTTGGCATGTATGGAGGGGGACTGGGGTTTTGTTCTTTGAAAGGCTCATGCCTTTTCACAAACATTCTTGGTTCCCAGGCACGTTGTGTTTCACGCTTGTGCTATTTCAAAATAATCACTGACCATCTTTACGATGTTTCAAAGAGAGTTATTCTGACCTCCCTTTACCATTCCCAGGATAAGCAAAGTATGTATAGACAAATTCAGACTCAAATGGGGTGGGGGAGGCAAGATAGGAGAAGGATCTCTATTCTTGCAGTAAAATAATAGGGGGTGATAACCGGAAAACCCAGTCTCTTTGAGTTCCCCCTACCCCTCCCCCCAAAAAAAAACACCTGAAAAGGTCTTGAGAGATAAAGACTACACATTTGCACTCATGCTGACAGGGAACAACAGAAAAAGAAAACGGCATGCATTGGCAAGCCCTTAAACAGGAAAAGCTTAAACTGAAGTGAAGGTGCATGAACACTAAATCCTGTGGCAAGTGAAATGTGAGCCCAATTTCTCCTTCACTCCCCAGGATGTTTTCAGCTTCTTCTAAATTTAGAACTCCCACCCCTTTCACCTGTAGAATTTTAATGTGTGTCCCCCCCTCACTTTTCCTTCTTAAAATTTAGATGTGATAATGTTCCCTCACATGGCTGTTTATCATCAGAATGTGAAATAAAATCATGGAATCATAGAATTGGAAGGGACCTCCAGGATCTAGTCCAACCCCCTGCACAATGCAGGAAATTCACAAATACCTCCCCCTCCACACCTGCACTGACTGCTATTCCACACCCAGAAAATGACAAAAAACCTCCAGGATCACTGGGGGCCAAACTGGCCTGGAGAAAAATTGCTTCCTGACCCCAAAGTGGCAATCGGCATTTCCCTGGGCATGTAAGAAATGGCCACAAGCACTAAGCACCGAGGCAACCCTTCCTGTCCTCCCTCGCATGATCTGCCTAAGTTCACAGAATCAGCATTGCTGTCAGATGGCCATCTAGCCTCTGTTTTCCAGCATGTCTCAAACATGAAAGACAAAATCCTTTTACTTTTGTGAAATGATAGGTTTTTAGGATTCTGCATTGGGAGGGGGGGAAATGACAGCTTTGCACCTAAATAAATGAATAAATAAAATTTATTTGAGGGCTGCATGTTGCCTATCTATGCAAAAGCAAAGACCAGTAAGACTTGTGAGGGGAGGACTCTGTTCCTCATTTTTGCCATCATCTGCAAAAGGCGGGGAGGGGCAGAATGGTAAATACCTGTTCTCAAGGCCCCCGCGACAGCTGTATTCCCATTCAGCTTCTGTTGGTAGCCGTTTTCCTGCCCAAGTACAAAATGCTACAGCATCATTCCAAGAAACATGAAGAACTGGATGATCTATTCTGAGACACAATAATAAATTAAAAGAAAATCAATGGAAATGAAGCCAATCAGCTTTAGTTCAAATCCTGAATAAAGTGAAAGCTTCTTGCCAAACCGAGAAATGCGCAGACACAACACAGAGTACACCAACATATGCAGCTAACAAACCAAAAGTTTAAAACTTTCTGAATGTTAGAATTCCAGCTATAGACTAAAGTACATACAAGATTTAAAAAATAAATAAAATCAAAATTCAAAACCCAAAACCCAATGAAGTGAAAAAGCACTTTAGCTCAGAAATACGATGGAAATAGCAAGATATGAGAGGGAAGCCATTTTGTATATTCCAAAGTAGAGTTAAGAGAGACTAGTAAAAGGCACGGGCACCTAGCTATTAATAAAGAATAATGGCAACACATTTTGAAAGACCTCTGAAACTGTCTTTTGCTTTGTTTGCACAGCTAAAACGAGACAGCAAATATGATTCTAATGAGTTTGATGCATCCATCATGCTAATTTGATCTGCTAAAATTGAAATCCTGAAAAAGTTGCGCTTGTTTCACAAACTGCAATTACAATAAGCATCCCATGATTTATATTAATGTACTGAATCCCGGAAAACCCTTCCGAAATTCACTGATAGTGAAGGTCCATGAGAGAGGGTGCAGACAATTAGAAAAGCTTTGATAATCACAGATAGCATCAGGCAGGATGCCATCTCTGGGTTGGGAAATTCCAGTCACCTGGAAGTCAGTTGTAATCCCCAGTGATCTCTAGCCACTACCTGGAGGTTGGCAACCCTAGACACACACTCACTTTTGGATGTATGGGCCTCAAATTATGAACTATAGGTAAAAGCTATAAGGATGAAGAATTTATAGGGTTATTTTTTTCCCCTGACCTGCCTCCTAGGTACCCAAACTGGCAAAACATGCAAGAATCTCATCTTTTCATCTCCTTCATGTACCTCTTTGCCTTCTTGCTCATTTCCATTTCTCCATTACTTCCACCCAGATACACGCACTGTTTTTATTTATTTAATTACTTACTTACTTCATAGCCCACCATTCTCCCCAACGGGGTCCCAAGCTGCTTACAGCATTCTCGTCTCCTCCATTTTATCCTCACAACCACCCTGTGAGATAGGTTAGGCTGAGAGAGCATGACTGGTCCAAGGTCACCACAGCAAACCTCCATGGCAGAGTGGGGATTCAAACCAGGGTCCCCCAGATCCTAGTCTGACGCTCTTTGTGGCGGTGCATTCTCACCACAGTCTACTGTCCTCATTACCAAAGTTATTTGTCTGATTCTGTTGTTCCTTGCAAGACATACAGGTTCAGTAGCTTCTTTTATTAATTTGTGTTTGGATTTCTTATTACATACAACAATTGGGAACCCACAAGGAGTTTCAGGGGGCATCTAATTTCCCCCTCCCCCACTATTTCCTCTTTCCCATCCCCCTTTCCCTTCCCTGAAAGCCCCCCATAGTTAGAGATGTGAAGGCCCGGAAAAAAACTGGAAAAATTTGGGGGGCGGGAGCTTTTCTCCCATTTTTTCCCTGAAGCCTTTTTTGTTTTTTTCCGAAAAATTGGAAAAATTGAAAAAAGAAAAGAATTTTTTTAAATTATGGAACGTTTTATTTTAACATGATGAATAAAATATTTTAGGACAAGGTGTTCAAATATTTTCCAAATCATTTCTAAAAAATATGTATGGTATCAAATTGATCTAATTTCTGTGCACTGAGGACAAGCAAGTCCTAGGTTACAAACTGAACAATGCAAGAACAAAATGCATTTCTTCCTTTAGGAGGTGCTATTTTCACAAGAAAAGAAAAAGGTTTCAGTTTTGTTTTTGCATGTGGGTGGGTATTGTTTGTAACAATTGTTTGGATACACTATATTTTTAATATGCTAGTTGTGATAATCTCATGCCAAGTAAAAATGTCCATAATCATATTTTATGTTCCTAAAGTAACAGAATGACTTTCAATCTGGAAAAGAAAAAAGAAGTGCTAATGTAGCATGTTTTTCCATTTTCCCGAAAATTTCTGTTTCCCCCCAGAAAAAAACGGAAAAAACCAGGGTTTTTTCCGAGGTTCAAAATTTCCGGAAATTTTACATCTCTACCCATAGTATCTCCCCTTTTCCTGCTTCCTTCTCTCCTTCCCATCCAATAGCCAGTCTACCTTTATCTGCCCCTCTGTCATCAGCTTCCCCCAGCAGATTCCACATAGAAAAAACTATGGCACACTTGTATAGTAGGGAACCCCTCAGGAACTGGGGGGGGGTCTCACTTTCCCCTGTATATCCCTCCCCGCATTATTTCCCTTTGTACTCCTCCTGACAGTTCCCATACCCTCTCCCCTTTCCCTGCCTCATTCTCTCCTTCTCAGCCAGTCATCAAGAGAGTTTTGATATACCTCTGATCTTCAGCTACATTTATTATTTATTTACTTCATTTACACCCCACCTTTCTCCACAGTGGGGATCAAAGCAGCCTGAGAGAGCATGACTGGTCCAAGATTCCTAAGAATGTTGTTCAGCATCAATTCTGACCTCTTTTTTTAATCCTCTCATGGTCTACTAGCATTCCTTCCTTCCCACCAAATAACAGATGATTGAATAGTCATGAGGAGCTAGTACAGGATGATGTGGTCAGATTACCAGCTTTGAGGGAATAAATCTTATTAGTACTCTTTAATGACAGACTCAAGGCCATTTTATATGTGGTTGCTACTAACAAATAGTCTTAATTCCATGGAGAAAAAAAGAACATATACTGTAGTGCAGAAATGTATAAATAGGTTTTGTGGGAACAGAAGTGGGGGGCTGAGCAAATCATTAGAATGAACATTTCCATGAACTTGTGAAGGCTTTTATTTGTCTCCCTAGTCCATAAATGACTCCCTGTGGAACCAATTTTTTAAAACCATGATAGGTGCTTTCAATTTTAGTAATACAAATAACAGGATTAAATTTATACTGGTTATACGACCCAACAGAAAAAGATGGTCATTTATGCTACACCTCCTGGCTTATTACATCAGAACCGAAATATCACAGCTCAATAAAGACCAAGAAAACCACTACAGTTCATACTTCCAAGTTATAACTTTATCTTGCATAAACAATATCTGCAGTTTTCATTTGCCTGTTAATTCAGTATACTTTGCCATGCCCACGGATCCCAGTTGGTAGATCTCAAATACAAAATAGCAGCTGTGTTAAGAACAAAATATAAAAAGAACTGCACACTTCCTGTCATCTTCCAAAAACTGTCCCCACACAGACTAGAGTTGCTAACCTCCAGGACAGGCCTGGAGTTTGCCTAGAATTACAGCTCTGGTCCCCAAGTTTTGGAGATCAGTTCCCCTGAAGGAAGCGGCAGCTTCAGAGGGCAAATTCTATGGCATACTATAGATTCTAGCTGAAATCCCTCTCCAAATTCAACCTTTCAAAGGCACTGCCCTGAAATCTGAAAGAAATTGTTTAATTCATTTATACCCTGCCTTTCTCCCCAATGAAGACCCAGGCAGCTAACATCATTCTCCTCTCCTCCATTTTATGCTCACAACAACCCTGTGAGGTTGGTTAGGATGAGATAGTGTGGCTGGCAGTGAAACCCTCTAAGCTGAGTTAGCATGAGCTAGCTCACAGTTTTTTTAGCCTCCAGCTCACACATTTTTGTCTTCGCTCAGGAAGGATGGCCCCAGAGCAAACTAATTTATGCAATAGCCAAATCACTTGCCCACAACTTTAATGCCAGTAGCTCACAAAGCGGAATTTTTGCTCACACGTTTTCACAGCTTAGAGGGAACATTGGTGACTGGCCCAAGGTCCCCACAGTATGAGTGGGGATTCAAACCTGGGTCTCCCACATACTAGTCTGACACTCTTAACAGCTATGCCAACACTGGCTCTCCATTTTCCAGGCCAGAGGCAGCAGCCCTAACACAGATGGTTTTTTCTGTGGAGTACTGTAGATGTTTCCAAGCAGAAAATGAATTATTGACCAGACGGCCTTCACAGCAAGCACTGCACCCCTATTTCTACATTGTGTGCATCTACGAGGCAGTGTGGTCCAAAGATATTAATAATGTACCAGGCATAGCACTCAACAAGGCTTCACCAGGCAAAAAAAATACTTCACACAAATAATAACCGTGAGTATACTATACACCTTGGTTACATATGAGCAAAGTATACGAGAGCAAGATGGAAGGAAAGCACTGGAAACAAAGTGGCCCAAAACAGCCAAAAGTAAATATCCCAGGTACACAAAAGCAGAGTTTGTGAAGCAGTTTGTCACTAAATTGTTTGCCCTAGGAGACAGAGTAAAAAAAAAAATCCATGCATTCTGCATGAATTATAAAAGGGGCAAGCTTCAAGGGGCAAGCTTCTCTGGTTTTTAAACACACACCACATTTGAAAGAGACCAACGCATCAGAGTTGAAAGGCATTCGCTTTCTGGATCTCACCGGTTTGAGGTATCAGAATCAGGACCCTCGGGGTGCCTCCAATTAGCTCCTTTAACAGGCATCCACCAGGGAGCAGCTGCAACCTAAAAAACAGGCACAAAAAAAGAAAGGAATGGATGTCCTGCTGTACAGACCACTGTAAATCACTCTAGAAGGAAGATGCCAGGTCAAAGCGTACCTGTGCTATTTTCTTAACAGAATGGCTCTCAGCTTGTGTTTGCCTACTGTCTGTCTGATCAACCAGCTCTGATTTTCCCTTTCAATGTATGCTACATTGTAAACAGTACTTATAAGTCAGAAGGAAGCAGTGTCGAGAACATTGTTTGGCATTAGTCTTCTCTCCAAATTTGATGGGTTGGTAGGGTCGCTAACCTCCAGTTGTGGGCTGGAGAGCTCTTGGGATTACAACTGATCTCCAGATGACAGAGATCAGTTCCCCTGGAGAAAATGGCTGCTTTGGAGGATAGACTCAATGGCATTATACCCTGCTGATGTCCCCCCCTCCTCCCCAAACTCTGACCCCCCCCGGCTCTACCCCACAAATCTCCAAGTGTTTCCCAAACAGGATCCAGCCATGTATAAGCAGTTCCACTTGTGCAAGCAGCAGTGCAATGGCTTTTCTCCCAATTTGCGGCTCTTTAATATAATTTTGGAGCTGCGGTGGCTCAAGTGGTTAAGACGCTGAACTGCAGGCTGTGGAAGGTCAGTAGAGTCCAGCAGTTCGAGACCCGAGTGTGCCGCATGACGGAGTGAGCTCCCGTCTCTAGTTCCAGCTCCTGCCAACCTAGCAGTCTGAAAGCAAGAAATTGCAAGTAGATAAATAGGTACCACTTCAGTGGGAAGGTAACAGCGTTCCGTGCGCCTTGCTGTTTAGTCATGCCGGCCACATGACCACAGAAACGACTTCGGACAGCGCTGGCTCTTCGGCTTTGAAACGGAGATGAGCACCGCAACCCTAGAGTCGGACTTGACTGGCTTTCGAGCAAGGGAACCTTTACCTTTACTTTAATATAATTTTAATGAAATAACAACATGCACATAGACCAACGGAATGTATCGATGGTTCACATGGTTTCATACAATTTGGTTTTGAAACAGCATCCAAAGAAATACTTTGGTGCTTTGCTTTGCACACATGGAGTCATTGTAGTGCTTCCACAAGTGTGCACACAAAAATCTTCCATGATTGCCAACTCAATTTGTTAGTCCTAAGCCTTCCCCAAATATACAAGGATTTCTAACTAATCTTTCCCACACATGATAGTTTACACTAAGTTTTTGCATTCTGGAGTACAATAGACTGTTGTATGATGTGTTTTAGTTTTCACTGTATACTGCTCTGATTGTTACAGAAAAAGCAGGATGCAGGCTTTCAAACAAACAGATGCCAATACTCCATAAACTAAGGCTTCCCCTCATTATGCTGCAATGTTTTCTCTGTCAACAGAACGACTTGTAACCTCTTTCCTACTTTTGCCCCGCAATGGTCTTGGAACAGAACATTTACAAAATCACCGCCGAACAGTACATGAAGTACATTTCACAGTTTGCTCCTGGAGGTTCAGGTTTTTTTGTGATAACATTTAATTGAGGCCAAAACCCAACCTTCATGCAGACAATCTTTTTCAGCTAATGAACTGGCTCACCGTCTTCCATGTCTTCCGATGTATTGTTGCAGACTTCCAGAAGATAAAGAGACAAGTGCCACAAACGTTTCCTAAACACTTCGTCATCGTGATGAGTTGTGTTGCCAAAAAATTCTCGGTGTTAAGTCACATGAGACAAAATGGCTTTTTGAAATGGCAAACTATAATCCTACCTCTCACTATTAAGTGTAATCTAGAGGGAAAACACTAACATTAAGAGCAGACTTGCTTGGCAGAGTGCATGTTTTACAGAACACATAGCTGCGTGCTGCCCTTTTTAAGGAATACACTACATGAATAAAGAAGATTTAGCTAGCGACCATAGGTTACTGATATGCAAGTGCTAGTTTAATAGAGCTTTCCCTCAATAAAAACAGCAACAGTTATCTTCTAAAAACTACCCAGTACCTGCCTAAAGTTAGAAACTTCTCCAGAGGTTTTTGTCCATATTTGTATTCTGTTCCTAAAAAATACATTCAAATAGTATAACTGACATCCCAAAACATGCAAATTAATATTTTTCCCATTCAAATAAAGTGGGTTCAAACATGTCTTGGGGCTAGAGTTGCCAACTCCAGACTGGGAAATTCCTGGAGATCTGGGGGAAGAGCTTGGAGAGAGCTTCAGCAGGGTATAATACCATAGAGTCAACCCTTCAAAGCAGACATTTTCTTCAAAGGAACTGATTTCAGTAGCCTGAAGATCAGCAGTAATTCCAGGAGATCTCCAGTGCCTACCTGGAGGTTGGCAGCCCTAATGGGGCCAGGAAGTTCAACCTACCTTAGCAAACCCCTTGGCAAACAAAAGCTCTCACTAGTAGTGGGAGACACCATCTGATCTCCTGGAGGCATCACAGTGGAGAAGGCTCTGCTGCAGTAACCTTGAACCTCTTGCTAGTTTAAACTGTGGTTAACTTTGACATATGGATGCAGCTACTGAGGGAGTATCAAGCCACCCCACTTGAGTAACTGACCCCCTTGGCAAACAATACCACCTCCTTGCAACCTCAGTTTCTCATCTGTGAAATGGGAATAACAGTGCTACATCATGACAAACAAGGAACCATTGAGGTGGATCCAGTCATTCTGCTCAGCAAACTCTGAAGCTTTCCTCCAGCCTAAGGGGATTTCCGTCACCTTAAGTAACTCCTCCATTGCAGGAAATGTTATAAAGGCTTCTTAGTCTGAAAGAAGGGACTCAGTCTCGGCTGAACACCCCGTTGTTACTAAACTTGAGCCTTAAAGCTAAAAGAAGGCTGTAAGTATCTCAAGTAAGTATTAATATTTTCTCCCACATTTACTGGCTTCACATTTTTTCTCTGTAACCCCCCTTCCCCTGTCTCTCTGTATTCTCGTAATATGTGCCTTTATAATGCAGACTGCGAACCTACTTGTCTTAAACAAGAGAATCTCTCAGCTCCATGATCTCCAACTCTTTCCAGTACTGCCTCAGGGGTGACGCTTCACAGATGGAGACTCTCTGATCTAGAGACTCAGATTCATACTTTGTACTATAATAAACAGCAGAGGGCCTGTCATTCTAGCCAGATAACAGAGTCCCTGAGAGATTTGCCAAGTATGATTCAAGGCGCAGTTAACACTGCTTTATAGGCACCGTGCCTCCACCCTTTCAACTAAAACTTCCAAGTGCCAAGTCAATGATTTAGCAACATCTTCTAAATATGCTTCAATCTGCTCATTCCCAAAATAAATCAGTTGTCCAAGATTTATATCTTTTCTAAAAATTCTCAGAATGAGGAAAAACTTCTACTTCTTATAAATCTAATTAGTGTAAAGGCTAATGAGGTGAAAAACATAAGAGCCCCACATCATTGAATGGCACAATCCTTCTCTTCCAGCCAAGGAGCTTAACTGTGTCCATAATACCCACCATTCTCATGCTTTGGATCAACATGTCCCACATCAAAAGTAGCAACAGATGTAGAAGAACACAAAGAAAGTAGCAGCAGTAATACAGACGAGTTGGAGATAGAAAAGTAATGTCTTCTGTTCTATAGGAAAGCAATGATTAGCTATTCTTAAAAAGGAATCAATAGATTGCCAAATCCAACTTTTTACTCTTGAAACAGCACCTACAATTTCCCCAAAGATCTTTATTCCATGCCTTATGAGCATCTTTGAAAGTTAATGATATACATGGATAACAATGCACTTCCTGAATTTGTCTAGTCCATTAAGGGTATTCTAGTCCAACCTATTCTGAATTCTCTCCAGAGACTCTTGCCCTCTTTGATAGTAACAAAACTCTTTGATTCATGTGAACACATCAGTCTGTTTTGACTAAGTCAGTCCATACGTTCATTTAGCTGAAGACTGTGTCTTGACTCAAATGCAGTGGCAAATTATTGACACTTGCCCCCATGAGTCCTCTTACTTGTTGCATGAGACACCACGTACGCCACAAGGCAGAGTTTGCCATTTTGGTTTTGCATTCTTTTCAGTATGGTCATCTTACAAAACCACATGGCTATCACTGAACAACCACAGCAACACAAGCCTTGCAAAGGACTCAGCACTCTATCTCCAGGGCACTCATCTCGACAAGTTGTGAGGCTGTTGTCAAGCTTCCTTTACAAACAGTAGTATTTTTTGAAAACAGTCCATGGCTCTTAAATCACAAGAACCTTGCATTTCTATAAAATAAATACTTTTCCATAAAACGTACTTATTTTCTGGGCAGTTACATAATATCTCAAGCTGGCAGAAACATACCAAAAACTTGTAAAGTCAAATTATCACACACTTTTTAAAACATGGTATGTTGAATTTGTATTCTGCTCCACCACTCTCTCCACCTTCTATTTGAAGATTTGGAGTGTGAAGTGAAAAGACATCTTCTAGAGACAGCAAATGGAAAAGGGAATAAGGGATACAAGGTCAGCTACAGCCTAAATCCTTTGGTCCTACGTGTCCTACCCTCTGTGATGATCTGAAAAAAGACCATAGAGGTTTACCTTCTGCATCAGATTGGATGCTTCAGTTCTAGATTAGCCCAGAGACTGCAAAGTGTAGTAAAGTGGACAGATCTTTGGATCTGGAGATCTAGGTTCAGACTCCCATTAGCCATGGGGCCAAGAGCTAACCAACCCGCAGAGAGTTGTTGCAAATATAAAGAGGACACAGAAGAGGGAACAAGTGGGATACCAGTGCAATAAATAGGACAGATAACCCAGAGTACTACTCAACACTGGAGAGAAGGGTAGCTACCAAGCATCCCACATTAGTAGCACCTGGTAGACAAACACCAGACGTAGAAAACTGGCCTAATAAAAGAGGCAAGCAGACATCAGGACAAGCAGCAATTTCCCTTACAGGGAGCTTGAACTGGCATTCAGATAACCGACCCTTTATCTGAATAAACCTGAGCGTCCTGTCCCCACACACACACACACACACCTACCCACACATCCTTCCTCTTGTGTTCTTATGACACATCATCGTTTGTTATTACATCCAAACCCTACCAACCAGGCTTTTGAATCACAGAATCTTGGTTTGCAAGGACAAGCGCAAATTATAATTTTTACTCTGTACCCAGCAACCAACTATTTCTTTTTTTAATTATTCGGCTTTTCTTGCTGAGACTCAAGGCAGATTACAATGGTTCCCACCGAAGGAAAAGTCTTTAGTACTCAGTCACAGGTGAAGGGGATATGGAGCATGTGAGCCAGAGGAGCACTCAGGATCATTCACAGAAAAAACAAGCTGTGGTTTGCTGCTATGCCTGAATCATGCCACAGGCACAAGGATACAAGGCAAGGAAAAGTGATAACGAAGGTCAGCTAAAATGTGTGTGGGATGGTCCATTATTCAATGCATGTTAACCAGGGACACACACACACACACCCTTTTAAGAAATCCTTCAAAGAAGAAATGATATACTGCTCTGAATCATCTCCGCTTGAAGAACTAGGGTCAGGGTCTGGTGTTAACGACAAGAGTTTTAATTATCCCAAAGGCTTTCAAAGGAGAGGTTTGTACTGCTCTGACTTCCTGTAAAAGGTTTTGAATGCTTACACCTTCCTCTCAGTAAATGGTTTGTTGCGCTGGAAGTTGCGGGGGGGGGGGGGGGGTG
>NW_015160904.1:178917-211459 GCF_001447785.1 Gekko japonicus
TAGTATTTTGTGATACTTAATCTGATAAAACAGCCCAATCATCTTGTTTGTGCTTGTAATACCAGTGCCTTTTCAGTTAGAGTAAGGACTCTGCTGTTAGAAAACATGAGAAACGCAAATACTCAAAAGGAACATTAAGAGCCAGTGTTGCTGTAGCGGCTAGACTAGAGCGTTGCTGTGGATGCCGAGGACTACCTCATATACTGGAATGTATCCTACCTTAAGCTGGAGAAGCTTGCAGTAGCACCTCTTCCAGTGCCTGCCAAGTGTTTTTAGGAAGTGGACAGGACCAGGTGGGGCTTTTACTCAGCAAGGCTTCTGATTGGCTGCACAGATGTTTTAATGTTTATTTATATTTATTTATTTATTAGATTTATATCCCACCCTCCCCAAACGGGCTCAGGGTGGCTAACAAAGAGGCATATGCCATGGTTGAACAACTAAAAACAGAATAAAACAATCATCATAAACAAAGTGCTGGTGCTCTAGGTATTAATTCTTATCAGTCCAAGATGGGGTCCCGTTGACCGACCTAACCCGTCAGCATAAGTTCCGGATAATACTATCGTCCCGTCATGACCAGTTCTTCAGGTCATCTGGTCGTCTTCCCAGGGCCAGCTCACATCCAGATCGAATCCACCGTCAAAGATGGCAGCTTGGTGGTGGTACAGTGGCGGTGGTGGCTCCTATGCAAAAGCCTGGCGGAAGAGCTCCGTCTTGCAGGAACTGCGCAAGATCCCACAGGGCCCGGATCTCCCCTGGGAGCTCATTTCACTATACAGGAGCCGCCACCGAGAAAGCCCTGGCCCTGGTTGCAGCCAACTTGATGTCCTTGGGCCTGGAACAACCAATAGGTGTTGCGCCCCTGACTGTAGTGCTCTTGGGGGAACATATGGGGAAAGGCGGTCCCTTAGGTAAGCTGGACCCTGGCCATCAAGGGCTTTATAGCTAAGAACTAGCACTTTGAAGCGAATCCGGTACGCTATAGGCAGCTAGTGCAGCGCCTTCAGCACCGGCTGGATGTGGTCCCGCCTAGTGAGACCCATCAACAGCCTGGCTGCCGCATTCTGCACTACCTGCAGCTTCCGGATTTGCGACAGAGGCAGCCCCATGTAGAGAGCGTTACAGTAGTCCAGCCTCGAGGTGACCGTCGCATGGATCACACTGTGGCCAAGTCCTCGTGGTCAAGGAAAGGAACCAACTGCCGTGCCAGCCAAAGATGGTAGAAGGTTGACTTGGCAGTGGCTGCCACCTGGGTCTCCATCATTAAAGAGAAGTCTAGGAGCACTCCCAAGCTCCTAACCCTCGACACCGGCACCAAAGGCGCCCCATCGAAGGCCCCATCGAGGGAGCCCCAACCCCGAACCGACCCAACCTAGGCTCAGGACCTCCATCTTTGCTGGGTTTAGTTTCAACCGACTCAGTCTGAGCCAACCAGCCACAGAATGTTGCTATGGCAGCAGCTGCCACCACAGCACAAGCACCTGCACTGTGTTACTGCAGTTAAGCTGTGGCAATCATTCTGCAGCTGGCTCCGCCTCCTGCAGCAGGAAAGAGCTATTTGAGTCGGAGCACACTTTGCCCATTTCAGTGGTAGGGCACAGGCCATTCTATTTTCAACAGAATCATAGTTGGAAGGGAGCTTCCAGGCCACCTAGTCCAACCTTCTGCTCTGTGCAGGACTTCCAACGCTAGAGTATCTGTGACAGATGGCTATCCAGCTTCTACTTGAAGATCTCCAGTGAGCTGGCATTCCCCTATCTCGTGTTACGGGTTCCGCTACCGAACTGCTTGTACCATTAGGAACTAAGGTGTACACTTAGAACATACAAAGAATGAATGCAGTGAACATGTGTTTGCAACATCCATATCATACCTATGTACTCAACAGGGAGCTGGATTTAGCTGGAGCTCTGTCTTGGGTGTAAATAGCCTGTGGCACACCTGGGCTTGAAATGATCCCAGAGGTCGCATCCTACCTCAGCCTTGAGTGATCTGTAGCAGGTTCATTCTCTCTTTTGCTCATTCTGTTACCTATTCATTCAGCTGAGACCCACAGTAACCAACAATCAGCATTCTTGGGAGAACACCACATTCATAGACCCCAACCTTTCTGCGTATTTTGTTAAAGTACAATATAAATTATTAATTATAACTGAACAGGAATTAATATTTATCCAAGCATTGATTTTTGTACATATCTTGGAACACTTGCCATGATTCCAGGTGCAAGCATTTCCTCTGCAAGTAACTTTTTTTTAAAAAAAGGTCATCTCACAGATTTTCAGCCTCACTTGGCATACCATTACTAACGTGCTCAGTTTAGATACAAGCGGATCTACCAAAGAACAGTGTTATAAGTGCTACGTTAGCAAAGCAATACAAAAATCACTGGGGAGTATTTGCGTTGAAGCCAACTGCTCACATTCCGGCTGTTTACAAAATCACAGAAATACCTCAAATCCCTCGGACTGGCAAGTGCGTGTGTTCCAAATTTGTTCCACATTTGAAGTTGAGAGTGCCCATGTAAAGAGAGCTAGTGATTTCTGTTTATTCAGAGTACCCATACACATCACATACCAGTAAGGATTTGAAAACCTAAAGCAAGTATATCTGCTTGTATGTTATCCTCCCTCTATGCCACATGAAAGCACAATGAGCTCCAAGGTTTTAGACATACAAATACAAATGACCTCGGCTAGATCAGTAGAGTCCGAAGGGATGGCAACTTATGCATAAGCGCTGATATAAAACACTCTCAGCAAATACTCCCTCCTGCTTCTTTGATAACAAGGCTGCATATAAAATAGGGTTGCCAAATCGAAAAAGCTTACCGGCGGGGGAGCATCCTGTCGCTCCGGGAGCCGGCCAGGGATGTGTGTGTGCGCGCGTGCTTCCGGAGCGTCACCGGAAGTGACGTCCCACGCTGGGGCGGGGCCACGCCATTTGAGGGGAAAACTCTTTGTTTTCCCCTCAAATGGCGTCGCCCCGCCCCCAGCATGCGACGTCACTTCCAGGTGATGCACACACGGGGTGGTGTTTCCCCCGGGCCCCGATTCCGCGGGAGCGGGAATCGGGGCTCGAAACCGGGGGGAATTCCGCCCCCCGGGGGGATTTGGGAACCCTAATATAAAAGCACCCACTCCCCAATTTTTTTTAACAGCTCAGCAAATGACAAACTAATCTCATGGTGGGAATGTAGCTCAGTGGAAGAACAGCTGCTTTGGGTGCAGAATGTCTTGGGTTCAATCCCCAGCATTTCCAACTAAAAGGGTCAGGTAATAGGTGATGGGGAAAACCTTCGCCTGATAGCCTGGAGAGCTGCTGCCAATCAGAGTAGACAATATTAACCTGGATAGACCAATGAACTGACTTGGCATAAGGTAGCCTCATGAATTCTGGCTTGGTAGATCAATTTCTTCCAAAACACTGGCCTTCCTAACCAACATCAAGTCTTCTCTGGACTCAGCTCATTCTTCCTCAGCCTCTGATCTGTGCATTAGGCCAGAGACAACTGTAATGCAGAGCTAGGTTGTTTTAATACTAAATATTCCTAAATGTATATAGAATGCATTTTTGCACAATTAAAATGTAGTAGCTAGGTTGAGCACTTACCTTACCCTACTTGTAAAAAGTTTTAGGACCTTTTCCACACTCATCTTTTATACTAAAATTAATTGAAATTAGACTAATTTTATTGCATACTCCCTCATGGACTTTGTGCTACTCAGTATAAAGTACTGTGTATTGTACATCTGATGTTTGGTATGCAGATGATATGCAGATAAAACTGGTTGCATTTAAGACTGAACCAGAGGTGTCCAGGGTGTTGGCTTGTCTCAATTGCATGCATGAGTTCTCTTGGATCTTCCTGAACATAGCTAATTCCTGGGTCCCAATTTGAGGCAACTACTACTGCCTTTTGTGCAAAGAAAAGATCCCTACATCTCCTAAAATGGCAATGGTGCCTCTACAGCTAAGAAGCTATCTTTTGATTCAGAGGTTCTGGGGAATTTTCACTCCATCACAAAATTAACCATTTTGCTAACTCAAGGTTTCATTTTCACTTAATCCAAAAGCAGCTGTATTGGCTTTTGGTTCAAAATCTGGGCATGGAGGCCACTGCCAACATACGGAGGGAACTAGAAAGCAGTGGTAGCAACAGCAGGAGCCTTGGTGAGGGGACTCATTACAACTATCTGTCCATCCCTCCCAAGCCTTCTTGCTGTTATAAGGAAGGAAAATATCCAGGAGGACGCAGCCAACTCTGCCTGGCCTCAGTTAGGAAGCCCCACTATCAATTGTCAACATCTGGTAGGGAGGTAGGATGAAAGCATCAGCCAGCATAGACAATCTTTTTTAAAGAATAACAATGCTATTCCATCAGTCAGTGCCAACAGTCATCTAAATTGTATGCCATTATGGATCTGAAATGTTAACTGCTTCATAAGCCAGTATGGCTGAGAAGGAGAGTAGAAATAAATAAATAAGAGAACAGTTGACGGTTAACAAAGTGAAGTCATAAGAACATAAGTGAAGCCAATCTTGGATCAGGCCAACGGCCCATCCAGTCTAATACCAGGTGCCATTAGTAGGTCCATCAGTGGGGCCAGGACACTAGAAGCCCTCCCACTGTTGCCCCCCCCCCAAGCACCAAGAATACAGTGCATCACTTGCCCCGGACTGAGAGTTCCTATCTATACTTTGTGTCTAATAGCCACTGATGGACCTCTGCTCCATATGTTTATCCAATTCCCTCTTGAAGCCACCCATGCTTGTAGCTGCCGCCACCTCCTGTGGCAGTAAATTCCATGCGTTAGTCAAATCATAAGACAAGACAGAGGCTTTTTTTTTTTAATTCCTGGAGGGATATTTTTTATTTTGCAAATACTACAAAGAAATATTAGGAAAGGGACTACAACTAAGGATAAAGGAAAGCAAACCACACTGAATTAAAACCCCAAGAGGAGGAGATCTTTTCACTGTTAGTAAAATTGTTAGTACTATAAGTGTTACTATCACAATATATTGTAGAGTTCTTGCTTATAACAGTTCACTGTTTATATGTTATTTTATTAGTTATGAGAGAAATCTCTGATCATCTTCTTATTCTTCGCTTCAAAAGGCCATTTTCCAAGTCCTTCTGCCTTTACTTCAGCTTTCTGTCTCTGAAATCGTATACCACTCTGGCAGGTCCTGCACCCTTCTCTGCCGCAGAGTCCTCTTCCGTTCTAGAGGTAGCAGAGTCACTAGGCTTTATTTCTTCCTCTTTGGACTCTTCCTCTGTCCCCAGCTGACGTCTCAAAAATTCTTTAGCTTTAAAAGTGGAGTCTATCTTCTCTCTTCTATCGTTGATCTTAAAGATGACACCCTCTGGAACCACCCATCTGTACGATATCCCATTAGTTTGAAGAAAAGAAATTAAGTCCTTGTAGTTTTTTCTCTTTTGTCTAATTTCAAATGGAATGTCCTTTAAGGTTTTGATGGTTACATTTCCCATTTTCGGTGGGGTTGCTGATGTTGCTTTTAAAATAGCATCTCTGGTTTGTCTTCTTGAAAACCTGACCACTATTTCCCCAGGTAGGCTATTTTTTTTAATGTAATCGGAATATGGCCTATAGGCTGACTCCATTTCGTTTACAAGTTCATCTGCTGTTAAGCCTACTACTGGAGCGATGATCTCACTGAGCACCCTCTTCAAGTCTTCCCGAACCGTTTCAGGAACCCCCTAAAACCTGAGAATCATGTTAGCTTTTTCCATCTGTAGCTGCAAAACTCGATTCTCTTGGCAATTTTGCTTCGTTTCCACATCTCCCAACCTTTTCTTCAACTTCTTGCTTGTGGTGTCTATCTCTTTAATTTTCTCGTTTGCCTGCTCCACTTTTTTCTCTGTTTCATTCAGCTGAAGCTGCTGTGCTGCAAAGTTTTTATTCATCACGGTCAGTTGCTGGTTAATACCATCAAGTTGTTCCATCACCGGCTTAAGCATATCGACCAGGAGTTTGAGGACATCTGCTCCCTCTTCCGGTTTCGGACTCTGACTGCCCGACTTCATTTTAAACTTTCTCTGCTGGGCCGCCATCTTTCCCATTTTGTTTACAGTTTCTGCTGCTTCCACGCAACTCGGAAGACTCGCCAAACACTTCGCAATTCAGATAAGTCTCTCAACCCACTTTCGGTTTACTTCCTCCCCCTCCCCCTTCATGTCCGTTAGCCACTCATTCGCATAAGAGGCGTCCCTCTTTGCAATCTCTTTTTTCAACAGGGGGGGCGGGAATCGCTTTGCAAACTACTCCGTTTTATTCAGAACTCACGTTCATTGTTGGTCAGTTTCTCTGACCACGCTCGGTTTTATGCCATTCCGCTCGATCTCCAGGGCTGGTCCCGGTCAGTCCAGCTTGTGCCCGAAGGCCACGTAGCGACTGGACCGTCGGGGCAGAGGGGAGCCTCAATTCTCCGGCATTACGTCATCGAAGAGGCTAACCCTCAGAAGCCCCCTGGCCTGGAACCTATCACAATGTCACGGCAGGACCAGGGGGCGTGACACAAGCAAGCAAAAGTCCAGGAACAGTCTGAGGTCAAGCCGGGCAAATCAGGTAGCAAGGTTCAAGCAGGTTTAAATCACAGTCCAAAAGCAGGGTCAGACATACCAAAGTTTCAAGTCCATAAATCACAACAATACCAGAGGAGTCAGAGATGAACGCAGGGTCAACAAAGCCAAAGGTCAAAAGCCGAGGATCAAGCCGAGAAGAATTCCACAAGGTCTGGAGCAGAGATGCAAGGATTCAGGTCCTGAACAAACGACGTTGCCAGCACAAATGACTGCTGGCAACAGACTTGCATATATACAGTGCTAGCTAATCAACTCATTAGCTAGCCAGGAGTGAGGACAGGATCCTGTCAGTAATCAGGGCTAAGAGATCTTCTGGCACGCATGCGTGCATTCTGCCTTCGCTCTCTCAGCTGTTGTCTTCTTACATTCCTGAGCCTGGTTACAGGTGGAGGCGAGTCTGATGATGAATTACTGGGCTGCAGCAGAGACTGATCCCTTGCAGGTGTTCCCTGGGAGGCTCTATCCTCCTCACTACTTAGATAGCTTTCAGCTACAGGATCCAGTCTTTGCCTTTCTGCTGCAGTACTGTCCTCAGGAGCCTGTTCAGGGTCCTCAGGAGCCTGTTCAGGGGCATCAGCAAAGGCAGGCATGACATCAGCAGGGGCAGGCATGACACACAAAGGCTCTGCAGGGGTATCACTTGAGGTGGCACCCCTCCAGGCCGTTGGTGTGCGATTCACCCTTCCCTGCTGTGGGGAGAGCATCCGCCATCGCTGTTCCATAGACCAGAAGTTCAAGACAGAGGCAACTGTTGATGGTAGTTCCTACAGTCTAGAGCAGGAGAGGGAGGCTGCCTGCCTGGGACAGTATCATGCTCTTACCAAAAGAGCAGGCTCCCTGCCTGGGATTATTCATCACCTCAGCTTTGTTCCTGGATTATCGATTCAAGAAGCTAGTAATACCTATAACATTCTAAGTATTTGACTGTGGGCAAACAAGATGAAACAATCCAGACAAGACTACTGATAAAGGACAGAATTGACAACCTGGTTAAGATCAGGATTAACTCTCTGAAGGATCAAGTTCAGGGTTAATCCTGGACCTAGACCCACTTCTCCAAAAATAGATTGCCAAAGCAGCCTGGAGTTCTTTTTTGCAGTTTAGGCTGATTCACCAGCCATAGACTTTTTTTAGAGCGGAGGTATATAGTCAGCATGCTCTTTGCAAGGCTGCCTTTGAAAAGTGTACAAAAATGTCAATAGGTGCAAAATGCAGCCGTGAGGCTTTTAGCAGGGACCCGCTGTGGAGAAAATATAACTGTGGCATAGTGTCTGTGTCACTGGCTGCAAATACGTTTCCATGCATCCTCTAATTCATAGTCTTGAACAGGTTCAAATCAATGTGCCCAATGAATGCCTCTAGCCATATACCTCTGCTCTTCCCTGCTCAGCTGCAATCTTGCCCAGCATGCCCTTATCGACAGAAGCAAGAATGACTGGCCCGTGAGACAGGCTCTCTAAAGTATCACACACTGATTGTAGCATACTGTTTCCCCAGGAGGCCTGGTAAATCCCCTCACTTCCTACCTCTGATTAACATAAGATGTGTTTGTTTCAGAAACTCAGGCGTGGTAACCCTTTGCCATTGCCCAATGCTGCTACTTTATTTGTTTCTCTCTGGTTTCTGTCCTTTTGTTTTTATTGCAGGATCTTATGGGGAGATTTTTAAAAGCTGGTAATCTAAACTGCCTTTATTTAGAAGAGAAGCAGTTTGCAAATATCCTGCTATTAAATGGTAATGCTAGAAAAAGAAAGTGTATAGCCTTTAAAACTTTTTTAAAAAATAGAAAAAAGAAAGAAAGACCAAAGAATGGCAGGGCAATTGTTACAGTACAGAAATAGTTTTGTTGGATGACTCCTCACAGACTTTAATTGAGCATTCATCCTCAAAGGCACCATTTAAAAAAAAAATTATCCCAAACTGGTACAAGCATGCAGGAGTTGTGGCAATAGCCATGGACACTGCCCCCCAGTCCCAGTGCCACTTTCATAAATCCTGCTATTGTGTGTCTCTAAAGAATGTCCCCATCTCCTGCACCGCACCACCATTTTGTTTCTTGTACTTAAAAGTCTTCCTCTTTCAAGAAGTCCAAATAGTGTATGATCCAAGTTCCCCATTATGATATAATTAGGCACCTGCACTTGTTTAATCACCAGCCTCAATTTCATCCTCAGTCTCAAAACAATTGGGGTTGGGCTGACATCATCCCATGAACCTACCAAGCTGTTCTATCACTGGGTGGCTATTAAATGAGAAGGCAGCCATTTTGTTTGCAGTTATTGTTCATCCAGATGCCAGAAGGAAGGAAGGTTGTACAACTACTCTTATTCCCCACACTGACACATAGAGTAGTAGCAGGTCTTGGTACTTCAAGCCAACTTGCTGTTCCATTCCTATCACGTTAATGGGTCAGTCACTCAACCTTGCCATTCTACCCATCCCACTCTGGTTTGTTTAGCAGGACATGGACAATACAAGTAGAATGGGCTGCTAAATGCATTCTGCCAAACGGAAGCTGAGTGGCCTTAAGGTGATGCATTTTCTGTGTTCACCTGCTCCGCATTTTCACCAGCCAGGCTCTTCTGTTTCCCAAGAACCTCAAACACTGCGTTGAACCGACCTACTTCTGTTCCAACATGCTGCCTCCATAGCAACTGCATTACATTTATGGTGGGAGCAGCGGAAGCTCAACTCCACAGATACATCACAACGCAAATAATGCCAAAAGGCCTGGCACTTCAAGGCTCAAGACAAAGAAGGCCTTTTCAAACATCAGGCAGATGTCAAGGTTTCCCTAACCCGCTTAGAAAGGACACTTCCTGCCGATGTCATTCTGCCTCTTGCACTGTGCTCAGGTGCCAGACACTGAAGAAAATCATGCTTAAATCATATGGTTTTGACAAACTTTGTTCTTAAAAAAAGTTAACTCATTGGCAAGGTAATAAAGAATAGGCAACCCAAGCCCCAAACTGTGAGGGTTAACGGTGTGCCTCAAGAGAACCGTGTGCCCCATGATGACATCTCAGAAGCAGAACGTTCTGGAACTATGCAAACGTACAGATTATGCTGGCAGTATGGGAGGTGCTGCAGCATGTCTCCTTCCTGTGCTATTGGAAAATACAAGAAACCACCAACCATCTGGCAGGAATCCATGGCAAAGATCTTCCCTAACAGGACATTCAGGGCTAGGGATAAGTAGCAGGCAGCCTATGGCAACTTCTTCCCACATAGCCTACAATTCTAATGTTATTAGTAGCAGGAAAGGAGCCGTGAGGCTATTCCCATACTCTCTACATAACATTAAAAGGTCCTAAGGTGGCGGCACATCTCGACATAATCTGTGCTAGGGCTGCCAACCTCCAGGTGGGGCCTGGAGATCTCCTGGAATTACAATTGACCTCTAGGCAATAGAGATTAGTTTCCCTGGAGAAAAATGGCTACTTTGGAGAGTGGGCTCTATGGCCCTGCTGAGATCCTGCTCCTCCCCAAATCCTGCCCTCCCCAGGCTCCATCCCACAAATCTCCAGGAATTTCCCAACTCAGAGATGGCAACCTTAGATTCTAGGTCCACTTTCATATTACCGCAAATAAACAACGTTCCTATTATTCATGCCTGGCTCCATTTATCGCCTCCATTAAGAACATTATAATATTTCTTTTAAAGGTTAGAATAGCCAGAGAACAATCTAACAAAGATAGCTGGCAAAGCTCCTTAGACTTGTGGTCATCAGACTTCAGTTGGACTACTGCAGGAGAAATGGTCTAACTGACCATTCTCTTTCCTTTTTGACTCCTATTCTAGCCCAGACTCATGTAAACAGAGTGGAGCACAGGATGTTTTGTAGCATGGGCAACTGAGCTGAACCAGGAAGCCCTTGATTGTTCTTTTAGATCTTATCAACGATTGTGCCCATGAAGCCTGACTCTGTTACTGCCTACAAATCTGAGCCCTACAAATTCTGATTTTGAATCACGCATAATGGGAAGGCGGCCATTTAGAAAGGTAACCAAAAAAGGATCTAATGACACCTATCACATTTTTATCCCATTCTTCCTCCAAGGAGCTCAGTGCATAGTTTTGGATCCCACAGCAGATTTCTGCTGATGGAAAGCAGGTGGGGTGATTCTGGCCAATTCCACCCTCTCATTGCTGACCTCTGACTGCACCCTCAAGTTGCTCCTTGGGGTCTCCCACCCCACATGGACAGCACTGCAGGGGAGATCTGGGGCTGCAGAGAAGGGGGGGGAGTTAATGCTCTTCTTCCCTCCTGCATTTTATCGTCATAACACCAGTAAGTTTGCCTGATTCGTAGGCCAGTCACAATCCTCCAGCCTATCGTGGCCAAATTGGATTTGAACCCAGCTCTCCATGGTCCTAGTCCACCACTATACAACATCCAAGGTTGTGGTTTTGTTTAAAAAAAACAACAACCAACAACCCAGAATGACTTCTCCAGATGTTGTTTTGCACTCCCTGTTACAGTATACATGTTTTGAAATGGGGAGGGGACAACCACTTTTTTTGGCTCCACAGTTAAATAGCAGGTTAAGAAATGCCAAGCCACCAGAAAAGCAAGTCCCTGCATTGCCAGGCAGCCTGCCAAAGTCATCAGCGTAATATCGTTTTTCCATGCCTACCCAGATGACGTTTCGTATGCCAGGATGTCCTAATAATACATATTGAAAAACAAGGCAAAGGATGGTCCCCCTCAAAATGACTCTAACCAAATAGGGGAAATCTCTGAGAGGAAGCAGTAGAGCATACACCATCTTGGGCTGTGGGCCAGTTCTAACTTGTCTCCTCTATACAAGTATCAGGGACAATGCCTCTGAGCTGAGCCAAGGATTGCAGCACACCGAAAATCAGCTTTTTAAAAAAGTGGCATTCTGCCACTTCAATGAGGTTTGAAGAGCAAACAGGCACATATCGTTAAATGGAATATTTTTCAAAAATATGCCACAGCTCCAGATGCTCTGAACTCTCAACGGCAAGGCTTTCCATTCTGCATTTTTTGTTGTTGCATTACACAGTTGCTTTCAGGCACGTCAAGGAGTCTCCTCAAGTTTTGGTCAGAACATCTCTGCCTCCATGCCAACTATTGCAATTCCTTTGAAGGAAAGAGGCTACAGGCAATGAAAGGCAGACCTATCAGCATTTCCTTACCTCCCCACCACTAAGTGAATTGCCTCATCAAGCCAAATATCTGAATGACACCCCCCCTTAAGCAGCTAGTACAACATAGTATGCTTCAGATAGCCACTTCCCCTGTCATGTTGATCCCTGACCTGGGTTCAATAGGGCTTGCGTTTCATAAGTCTCGGAGGCAGGGAAAGGAAACAAATTTCCAGAGCAAATCTATTGCTTCTGGCTGCCAATTATTTCAGGTGATGGCTAGACAGTCGTTACTCAGGTTTGAATAGACTAACTGCAGCAAAGTGGGAAACGATGAAGTATGCTGTGCCTTGTAATCTGGACGCGTGCTGGCTCCTTCAAGCAACAGGGAACCACTTCCAGACACTTTAAGAAGGGCTTCCTGAGCACAAGAAAGAACAGGCAAGCCTGCCTTGGTCATCAGTGCCCAGGTCAGGCAGGACTTCTGAGAGAAAGAAAGAAGCCGCCCCCTCACAAGAAGCTCAGGTGCCTCAGGGCTTGACTGACGGAACAAGAGCAATTCATCTCTGTTTCTCAGATCTTCAGCTCTGATCCTTACTGCCAAGAAGCTGGCTTTGCTTAGCAGTTTCTTGGCTTTGCAAGTCTTTGGTTCAGGCTTTGGAGCCTAGTAAAAGTTACAGAAGGCCTCTCTTTGGGAAATTAATGTCATGATGACTTACAGTTTCAGAGAGAGAGAGATGAGATGGACCCAGGTGCAAGTAAGATCATGGGAGCTACAAGCCTGAGACCAGGAGGGAGTTTCGCATTCCACATCATTAGCGCCAACAAACTTTGGGCAGGGGTGAGTGCTCGACTGTGGGCACATACTGGCTGCAAGACTACATGGTCATATGTCTTAGCAACACACCTGATTGGTCAGAATCAGGCCAGCTGCAGGCAGTCCGGCATAAAGTAAGATCATTCATTCTAGTTTGTACCTTTTGGTGATACCTTTGGATCATCCTTTTGACCAAGCTGGGCCTTGCATGGTCAAAATACCTGTTTTCGGATTTTGGAGCGTGAACCTGGACTCTGTCTGGTCAGGTAACATCTAAGTCTAAAGCCTGTTTTTAGTATTTTTAGATTTTACTATTTTCTGCCTTTAATAAACCTGTCACGGCTCAGGTGGGGTGTCACCTGACGCTGCCACCACTTTGGATTTAGGTTCCCTTGAGAAGGCCCAGAGCACCCTCCCAAGACCTTCAGACCTCCATTTTGGCTAAATAACAGGTGTGAGGACCAGACAGAGTGAACAATGACAATCGTTTATTTTATAAGAGGTCAAACAAACAAGGTGCAGAATTATAACCGTAAGTGGATGAAAAGAAAAGAAATTAAATGCCCTAACACGTCTAAATATATACTGTCACTAGCTCACTGTTTCAAGTGGCCCTACAGTACTCACCCTTCCCTCAGGATGAGGGTCTCTTCCCTGCAGCAGCCTTCTTTCTGGCTCTGCCCTCTGGGAAGAAGAACAGCTTTTCCTGCTGCTCCAGATCTTTTATTTCAAGCCCTCCTCTTTTCCTATTGGTCAATTTTGGCTCCAAAACCTCTCAGGGGTTCTGGGAGTTGTAGGCCCAGCCTCACCTACTGCTAGCCAAGCTCCCTGGGCCTAGTAGGTCTCTGGTGGGACAGCCCAGATCATGACAAAACCTTATTAGTTATACTTCTGTGGTGTTATTCCGGTTTTGGGGCTTTAATCTAAATCCAGTAAAGTAAAGGTAAAGGTTCCCTTGCTCGAAAGCCAGTCGAATCCGACTCTAGGATTGCGGTGCTCATCTCCGTTTCAAAGCCGAAGAGCCAGCGCTGTCCGAAGACACAGTACCTTGGCCTAAATTGGCTACAAAGTAATTGGTTTAGGAACTCAACTTGCAAGTGCCCTACCTTGCAGGGCTGGCTCCTTAATTAATACCCAGTAGGGCTGGAGACTTTGTCTCCCAGTCTCTTAGTCAGTCGGAGTGGCTAGGGGCGGGCAGTAGGATTCATTTCCAAGCATTTTGTGTTTTGCTCTCACCCAACCTGTCGCTACCTTGACACTAACCCGTCTCTTTTGACTGTCGCCTGCGTTCTCTCTTAGCCTCGGTGTTCTCTCTCTGCTGCTGCTGATTTCTGTGGCATCCAAAAAGTAACTTGGAGCACCTGTTCCTGTCTCTGCATTGTGGACACAAGAGACCAAGCGTCCCTGGAGCAAGGCATACAGAATCAAATACATGGAGAGCAGCCAGGTTTGCCTATCGTCTGGCAGAGTTTCTGCCTGGGCAAGAGCCTGCCATCCAGTCTATCATGGAATCCACTGTACTTCCTTCCCCTCTAAACGAGACGGTCATTCCCCCCTCCTCCGACTGAATGTAAAAATAGGCAAACCCTTCTACCTGCCTTCACATAATTTGTCCACACAAAAGCACCAACCATTTTCCCAGAAGAGGGGCGGGGGAAGCATGTACCAGGCTGGATTGAAGTGCCCCGTCAGTTGTTTCTTTTTTAATGTGGCTTAAACAGACTCGCTAAGCTCCCTCCCTCTGAAAGAATAAAGCCGGCAGGGTCTCATTGTGCCTTACAGCCCGCACGCAGCGTTATGCTATTATTGCTCCAATGCATAACCATTTCCCTTTGGGATCGCAGTGGGAACACGGCAAGATGAATCACTTCTGTGAAAGTTAAACTGATTAGATTACGAAAACACTAAGTCACCTTGCACCCTTCTCCCCCCCCCCCGACAGTCTGCAAAAATGAGACTGAAAACCCACAAGTGGCTCCCTGCCTGTGTTTAAGGAAAAACTAATGTGCTGTTTCTCCTCTAAGCACATTGTGTTGCTCAGTTGAAAAGGGACACCCTGCAAAGAGCAGAATGGAGAGGCCGGATACCTATGCAGGATTGCAAAATACCATTTTCCTGTCCCTTAATAAGGCCAATGAGTACATGATTCCCGGTGTAGCCATAAGCTTTTAACAGTGCAATCCTAAGCAAAGTTACACCCTTCTTGGCCTACTGACTTCAACATACTCAGAAGGATGCAGCTCCGTTTAGGTCTGCACTCTTAGTCATCTAGCAAGAGAGATCTTCTTTACCTCACTACTACATTCAATTTTTGATACACAGGTTGTAATAATTACCATCTTCAACTGCCATCTACAACCTGGGGGAAAAAATGTTCCTGTTCTTTTTAACACCAAGGTGTGCTCCCACATTGCATGGTCATACAAATAGCACCACAGACCTGTACATAAGTCACAGTACAGGAGTACCTATCAGACATTTCAACCCAATTCTGTATATTTGGATTGGCATTCCAGTATATATTAAAAGGACAAAGGTATTGATACAGAGATACTCAGATTTACAAAACTAGAAGCAAACTCATGTGCTGTGGGCTTTAATGTGCAGACATGGGAATATGTCCTAAGCCAAGGGTGTCGAACTCATTTGTTATGAGGGCTGGATTTGACATAAATGAGACCTTGTTGGGCCGGGCCATGTGTGTCATAAAATGTAATGCCAGGTACCGGTGATATAAAATTTATAAAGGACACAAACACAAAGGGGTTTATTTACTTAAAATAAAAACATGCTTAAAACATTAGCACTCTTGCTCTGAATTATTGCATCAAAATGTTTGTGCTGTAGCAATCTTGAGTATGCTGTTCAGGTGTGTATCTGTAAGCTGCACACCTATAATGATGCAGCAGCCACAGAACTGGAAGAAGCAGCAGAAGACAGCCAGTTCTATTGCGGGCCTGATAGAAGCCCTCCGTGTCAAGCTTACCTAAGGAACAGGGTCAGATTAGTTCTGAATAAGGTAAATGTATGAACCTTCCCCTCATAACTGCAGAGGACAACCTGTTAGTTAACCCCTCCTTTAAACATAGTGCTAGCTGTGGAATAGATTGGCGCTGTTGGAAAGTACTTGTTCCATGACCAAAGAAAGAGGGATGAATAAGCAGGACCCAGACAGGAACTCCAGCAAAACATACAGAGATGGGCTCTTGGAAAAACTATTGACACAAATACTTTCCCCCTTGTGCTGGGGGACCTAATTGGCAAAGGCATACTTCTGGCAATCAGAACATTTATGAGAGATTGACAAGGACATACCAACTTGCAAAAGGGTCTGTCAGTGAGATAGGGTGTGTTCCTCACCTTCGAGACCTTCTGCCTGTTTCACTTCTCTTGATAACTTTGGTTGACCTGCTTTGTGGTCACAATGGAAGTGGGACACTGAAGCCCCTCTAGCTCCTATGGACCAGTCAGCTGTGCTCAGCAGGATCCTGGACTTCAGAGCAGATCAGCCAACGGCATTGCTAAAGCTGAAGTGAAAGGCCTGCAGGCAACTTTACTGCTATTAAACCATGCTAAGTACAAATTTGCTAAACATGGAATGTGGGCCAGAGGGTCTCGCTGCCTCAGAATTATACTGTCACAAGAATACTGTAGCAGACGCTCCGAAAACAAAAATCAGCACACCTGCTTGGTTCTTACCGATCTACCCAAGATGACATCTCAGCAGGGTTTGGGTTGTGCACCATATTCTATGTGGAATTTAGCACACGCATCCTTCCAAAACTATGGGAAGCAGCACTTTGGCCAGTGTCTTTGCTTAAGCAAAATAAGTGATATCTCTTCAAAGTGCTGCCAACAGCCAAATTATTAATATTGAGGGCCTTAAAGTCAAGAACTCCTGAGGAAGTGGGACCAGAAATTCTCAACTCAGCACTACACAAACGTGCTCTGTAGCAGAGACACTGGTCCCTCAACACTTGGAAAGTGGAGGAAATAACTTGACAGATATGAGGTTTCATTCATACATGTTCCAAAGACTAATGATTTACTATTACTATATAGCTCCCTTTTCCCCTCTCTAATTCATCCTATGGTTTGGCTCATGTTACAGTTTTAGGAAATGTGAATTAGTGAGAAGAACAAAGGTTTGGATACTACAAACAATTAATGGAACTGATCTTTCCCCTTCCCATGGTAGGTCCCCCCTGCAAATTTCTCCAGAATGTCAGGGGACTCTCAGAACCCAAGTGGGATACAGCACAGGGAGTTTCAGCAAGGAGGAACAGAATCACCCATTCGCCCCACCCCCCCCCGGTGCTAAAAGCACTCAAGCAAGAGGGGTGGAAAGCGATCTCTGCTGACTGCCCTTCAAGCTGCCTCCCCCATCCCCCGCACCCTCCCACGGTGTTCTCAGTGGCTCTCCAACTGTCAGGAACAGACTGGGAAAGGCAAAAAGAAGCCTCAGAGGGAGAGGGTGAGCTTTGTGAACTGCTTCTATTTATAGTTTGTAGGATCTAAGCCATAGTTCATAGATCAGCTGCAGGTAAGAGATTGTTTTTTAATATGGATATGGCATTAAAAATCATTGATAACCCCCTCCGCCAAGCCCCTACATAAGTAGTGCATGCATGCCGCAGGCCTTCAAAAGGCACCTTGAGGATATCCATCAAATGTGCAGTTTCAGAGCTTGTGAAGGCACACAGCCAAGGTTTGATGCTTACAAGGAAGTATGTAGTCCTATAGCTCCTCCATTTAAGGTAAGCCATTGCAATGCCCCCGAAGGGAAGTAAAAGAACCTAAATAAACATTCCCTATATGCTTTCAGTTTATATATTCTCACCCACCTTCACCCCATTCCACCCAGGAAGGGGCATCATGCCCTAATTCACCGCAGTAACCCAGTCCTGCAAGTTACCTATCCTACTGCTTCCGCACTGAAATTCACACATCTTTGCAGGTCCTTTTGTACTCTGATGACAGTACTGCAGCAGACGGTATTATTACTACCATTACAATTAAAAAGGGTACACAACCTCAAATTATCAGGCCCATGAACACTAGCTGAAAAGCGCATGACTCACTGCCTGCTGAATTCCACTCTTCACTTGTTCACTCAACATGCCTTCAAACACAAAGGAATCGCCAAATTTTTCAGCCTAGGAGGGGAGAGAAGAAGGACAGCACAAAGTCAGGTGGGCTTTCGGGTTTCCTTTGCAAATGTTTTCATTCCCAAATTATCTACAGAAAGCATCAAATTAGAGAATTAAATACACAATGGGATTCAGTTAATCCTTTCTAACAGCAATACAGAGTCTGTTAAAGGAAATACTAAGTCTGCTAGGGCACATGAAGCATGAAGGAGGCCCCTTTGCTTCAGAAGATCATCATTCCCAAATAAGTCACTGGGATGAAGTGCAGACTCTTGTCAGAAGCACAAAGAGCAGCAGAAAAAGAACCTCCTTAAATATCACCCACCGACATTCACTGGGAATATCAGATTGTCTTCAATTCCACTTTTCTCAGGATCGCATGGGATTTATGAGGTGCTGGTAAGCATTCTGGCAGAGCAGCAGTCTGGTTGTGGTGGTGGTGGAAAGTGCCATCAAATCACAGCTGACTTATGGTGACCCCGTAGGATTTTCCAGGCAAGAGACATTCAGAGGGGTTCACCACAGCCTGGTATTTCTTGGAGGTCTTCCATTCAAATATTAACCAGGGCCGAGCCTGCTTAGCTTCCAAGACCTGATGAGATCAGGCTACCCTGGGCTGTCCTACTCAGCATAAAATAGCTTCAGGTATTACAGTAACTAGTACATTGCATAATGCTCTGGGGCAATGAGCAAAAAGCAATGAGCAATAAGAATCCATGAAGACATTCTGTTCAGTCTGTCTGCCTGCTGAGATTTTAGCCAGGCACCATTGGAATATGCAGATCCAAGTGATTCAAGATCAGGGTACGTGAAGGACCATGCACTCCTGTAGGAACCTGTTCAGCAATCAAGATCCTCTACAGACACCTTTCTAAGCATGTCTCCATCTTCAGAGATAAGATAGGTGGGTTAAGAAAGACATGGTCTTTTCCATTGTGGCGCCTCCACTTTGGAACTCCCTACCTACAGCTATTTGCTGGTTACCAAGCTGGTTGGGTTTTAGGGGGGTCGGTCAAAATGTTACGTCTGCATTTTTTTTGTCATGTCAATGGATTCTTTCTCCTTTCTTCTTCTGAACCTATGCTGATCTTCTGGCCTTATTCATTTTATCACTCACTCATAATCACTCTTTTGTGGTCATTGTTTTGGAGCTATGACTGCTCTTCAGCTGTTGTGCTCAGTGATTTCAGTTTTTCAGTACTATATTGGGAGCCTGTTCCCTGAGAGAACAAGTTATCAATCCTTTGAAGAAAACATAAATACAACAGGGTTTGCAACAGCTAAAGTTGTAGAAATCATTCCAGTACATAGTAAAGATGCGCCTAACTATTGCATTGGATTATGGTCAAATATATAAATTCAGAATCCTTTTGACGACTTTAGAAGCCAAATACATAATGCCATATAAGCAAATACACAGCAACTATGTACTCACAGAAGTTGGACTTCTATATAAATTGAGGGGGGTCTCTTATTTGGTATTACACGTTTAACCCTTTTGGGCTCAATCCCTAGATCAGCAGCTAAAAGGATCAGGCGGCAGGTGATGTGGAAGACCTCTACATGAGATCCTGGAAAGCCACTACCAGCCACAGTAGACAATACTAACCTTGGCAGATGCAAAGAACAGGAAGGTTCACATAAGACTGACCCATCTAAGTGTCTATCTGTTACTCACCTTAGGCCCAAACTGCATGCTATGAGCAAATATGCATAGTGATATAATGGCCGGGTGTGTGTGTGTTAAACTAGAAAATATGCTTCCAGTGGGCACAATCCAGAATACAGACAGGGTGCAGAAAGTGGGGTGCTTAACCCTTTCCTCACCCAACCATCTTCTTGCTCTAAATTGCCTGTGCCGGCAGCTATCCCTTGGAAGTCCAGCTTTTCCCTTGGTTGATACATTCATTTTGCACTGTGATGCTCTAAACACATTACACATTCTCTCTCAGGTATCCAGAGATTTATGGACTCCAGTTTACCCTTTTCCAATAAGAGAAGAAGAACAAGAGAGCTGGTTGAGATCTAGTATTTAATTCTTAAGCCAGTACTTCTGCACACAATGGAAAGTTATACCAGGCAAGAAACAATAGTAAAGATTTCATCTCATAGATTGCTAGAAAATAACTGCCTTGAAAGAGCCTGCAGTTTCTCCAGCTGTCTGGAACTGTCTGCTTTACAACCCCCTCACAAACACAGAAGACATATGTTAGAAAGCATTCAGAATTCTCACTTAAGATTTGAGTTTTTGTTGGGGAGAGGGGCTCTCTACTAAGACAGTTCTGTATTCACTGTATTTTACTGATTCAGTTTACCACAGAATCTATGCTAACAATTGCTTTAGGAATTTTGAACTTTGTCTATACTGGAACACATATACCATTACTAGATCTTAAACTAGTTTATTTGCTCCTAAACTTGAGCTCATTTTTCACTCACTCCAGCTGTGGCTGCTGGGCTGAAGGGATTCGCCTTGCACTCTTCTTGAAATGCACAAGCACCAATCCAAGACCTAGTGTATTTCCACTGTATTAGATGGAATTACAGAGGCATTATATTTGACACATAAACCTCAACATTCAGATGATGGTGTCCACCCTATTAAGACTACTGGCAAGAAGTCATACATTCAAGAAAACAAAAGCACAGACCCAGGCATCTGTCAGGTCCTGGATTCAGCATCCCAAGGACCTCAGTTCTTTTACAGCTACAGAGTACATGTCAGCAGTGCCTCTTGATATCTCAGAAACTGGCAGACGTCTGAATGGAAATGCTGAATGGATCCATACAGCACCTCAGGACCAACCAAAGCAGAACAGTATGCACATTTACAGCTCAGGTTCAAATTGTAGGTCTTGGTGTTGAACTCGAACATTCTAGAACTGGTTACCTAAAATTCAGAGCAAGCATCATTGGAAACCAGTGGCTGATTTTGTAGGGCCCTTTTCATCTTTTCAAATAACTTACAGGGGTCAGAAAGAGATTGGATCTTTCCATCTTTATCCTGCAAGCTTATGCATTTTCCCTCTCTTCTGGGAACAAGCTTCAGTTTCTGCTTGACCAAAGTACAGCCATTGTGAAAGAAATTAACACTCCTTACCTCTGTGAGATAGCCAGTAGCATTCACAAACTTCTCAAACTCAGCATTACTGACTTCATAGAGATCCATGTAGAAACTGTCAACATGAACTCTTCTGGCAGGCGATTCTCCATCTTGTTGTATTGCTGGCTCATCAGTTCCCATTGTAAATACTCCAGCTGGAATCAAGACCATCTGCAACTTGAAGGAAACAATTACACACATTGCTGGATGAAACTGTCTTTTCACCTTGTGAATACATGCCTTTTTTCTTTGGAGGTTTGAAATAAGCAAAACCTCTACTCTGAATTTTAAGTTTTTTCTCTCTCTCTGGGCAGAGAACAAGCAGGAAGTCAGTTCAGTTGCTTTCCAGATGTACCTCTGTCCACCATCATACAAATGCTAATAGATCTAGCAGGAGAGATAATGGGTGGGTCAAGCTCTCCCCCTTCTCCAATCAGGGAAGAGAGATCTGGAGGACTTTAGACTTGAATGGCTCCAGGAATAATATCCAGGAAAAAGAGAGGTGATACAACTCAGGGGAGCAAGGAGGAAGGTCGCTTTTGTGCTGAGTCCATAAGAGCAAACAAAACTCCCCACTGAGAAGGGCAGCCATTGACCATGTACTGCTGAGCTGAAGCAAGCTTCAAGGTAACAATCACTCTGTAGAGATCTGTAACTTCCTAAGCAAAAGGAGCCTGTCCTATATTTTAACACCTGCTAGGGTATGTATAGAGAGAGGGGCAGAGGATTTGTGTTTTACCCATTTCTTTTGAATCCCTTACTCAATCTGGCACTGTTCTTAAAGTATGATTGTGAACATTTTCTTTTTAATAAATACTTTAAACTTTGGATGCTACCAGTGGTTCTCTGTACCAATAGACCTCCACTGTCTTGGACATGCTATTTTAAAAGGAGCGAAGGCAGACAATTGGCAAGAGGCTATTCCCTCAAGGGAACACAGAGCAGTAAACTGTCCCCATGGTGACAAGGCACTGGGCAGCGGGAGACACAGAGGCAAGGCCTCAGATCTTGGAAGGGAAGCTGGGAGTCCTGACCCCCCAAGCAGGCAAGTCCTACAAAGGTCAAGTGGTGGCAGCAGTCTACCCGACAGAGGGGGGGAAAGCTTCTCCAGGTGTTGAAAAAAAACCTGGAAGGCAGGGTGGAACAGGGCCTGCAGGCCTGAGTAGGCCTGTTTGCCATACACCTATTATGGAGTTAAGTAATTTATGATGCTTTTTAAAGGCTGCATCCTGCTACTCTGACATGGTGGACTGCCATCTTTACATTGTGGTCACATGTTGCAAAGCAAACCTCTTTTCAATAAATAGGGCACAGATGACGACTTCAGTGTTCTGCAACAGATGTTGTCTGAAGATCGGCAAACAGGATTGGGTGAAGAAGAGTCATGTGACAATGGAGTAACAAATAAATGAAAGTGTGGTTCAGGGAAAGATTAAAAGGCATTTGGAGCCAAAAACAAAAGTGGCTGATTAACAGAGCAGAGAAACCAACCAGTCCTACTTAGCTACACATCCTTTTGAGCCCTTTTACTTCAATTGGCTTAGAGAAGTGTAATTGCCTAGGATAGCACTGAAAAGTATAAGAAACTACACAGCGGGGAGTTCAAGCAGGTTCACACTTAGGACAAACATCTAAATCCTTCAGAGATGGTGAGAGGCCTGCCTGTTTTTGTGACATAATGCACTGTACAGTACACCCCATGCTCATGTCATAAGATGGCAGGCACTCACCCCACTAGGAGCAGGCATTTTGGCATTTCTGAACTGCATCAACTAGTGCTTGATTCCTTAGTGTGAAATACAGAAAGCAAGAACAAACAGAGAAGCTTATTAGCATTCCCTGGAGGATTAGCTCAAGAAAACAACTTTACTCAGCAAGATTAATGTTCTATCCCACACAATCCTGCTTCTGAACTAGATGAGCTGCTGCCCTGACAGACCAGGCCAAGGATCCTTTTTGTTCAAGGCCATGTTCAGACATTGTGGGTAAGGAAAACCTCAGTTTCTTTGTGATAAGCTCAAGACTGTCTTATTTCCAGTGAGGGGCAAGAAACAGACTCTAATTTGCGGAAGCACATGGAATTGGACACCCTAGCAAATATGTGATTATAGTGAAGACTGCCTAAACTAACATGACGTCTTCAGTCTTGGCTCAAGGGGAAGCAGAGGGGAATGTGCCAGAGGATGTAGTGATGGCCACAGGCACAGACAGCTTTAAAAGAGGGTTAGATGAATTCATGGAGGATAGGTCTATCAGTAGCTACTAGCCATGGTGGCTAAAGGCAACCTCCACACTCAAAGATAGCACACCTCTGAATCCCAGTGTCTGCAGGCTGCACCAGGGGAAGGCCTTGGCCTCTATGCCCTGTTTTTGGCCCTCCAGAGGAACTGTTTGGCCACTGTGTGATGCAGGATGCTGGACTAGCTGGACCACTGGTCTGATCCAGCAGGGCTCTTCTTATGTTCTTAACACGCAAGCACTATAATCAACCAGGCTCCAGGCTTGTCGCAAACCGATTGGTGATCATTCGTGACATCTAAATACAGACTAACATGGTCTCCAACAATCATATGCCACTGGAAAACTCACCCACAGGGCACAAACGAGCTGGCCTATGAACACAGATATTTCCACTTTGCCATCACATTGAGTTTTTATCTGTAGAAACTGAGGACGAAAAGTTATGCTTATGGTTGTGTTCCTTCCAGTTTAAACTCTAAGCAAGGTTAGTTGTCCTCAAGCTGATCTGGAGGTAGGAAACCCAACAAGGAAGCACCAATCCATAAAAGATGCATCCACTTGTTTATTGACCAGCTCTGTCTGCTGTATGCACACCACACCAGTGCTTAACTACACTGTTTGCCTCCTTGCTTCAAGGTAGTGGTTGTTACCCTAACAGCCCCTCATGACCGAGTCCCCACATACTTGATGGAGGGCCTTTCCTGGTGCACGATCTTAAGCCTGCCCATGGTTCTTTGCTGTTGATTTTCCTCCCATCTGGCCCTCCTGGCACCCAGCAGGAGTCAGGCTTTCCTTGTGCAGCCCCAGCAATTTGTAATTTATTAATTAAAACATTTATCTCTCACCTTCCCCCTTGTGGCCAAAGGCAGCTTACAATTCTAAATTAAACCCATCCTTAATAAAATAAACCCCCACTGAAATTGTCTGGGGCCATACATCAGGCTTTATGTTATTTATCCTCTGGGGGAACTATTATGATTACTTTTGTTGTTTAATGATGAGGACTGTATTTCTCAGGGCAACACCATGTCTGTAGGTTATTTAGTGGAATCTGTGCGGTGCTTTATGTTGTCGCTTGCGTTGTTTTGATGCTCACACCATGAGTCCCTTAGCAAGATGCTACCTGGGTGCAAATGAGACCCCAGGCAGCATCTTCTGAAGCATCAACTTCCCCGTGTAGGATATTTGGCTCTCCTCAAGCCTGGTGGAACTCTCTGCCAAATTCCACAGGGCCTGCAAGGCAGAGATGTTCCGCCAGGCCTTTGGTTCCATCATGCTGGCACCCTTATCTGTTTCTCTGCCCCTGCTTTTTCAGCCTCCTCCCCCCACCCACCCATGGAAAAAAGCACAGTCCAAAGTGAGTTGGAGGGAAATGTATATATTAGCACCATCTGAGATTTACGTATTGATTTTTAATTGCTTTTAAAATGTTTCTAATTGTTTTTAAAATGATATACATTGCCTAGAACCCTGTTATTAGGCAGCTAAGAAATTGAATTGAATAAATAATGTACTGAAATCTGTTCGAACAACACAAGCCCTCATGTTCAAGTCCACTGATGGAAAAGGCTGAGGAAGTTTGTATCAGATGTGAAGATATTGAAGAGCTGTAGCGGAAAGACTAGTTCAGTTTTGCACTAGATTGTGCCAAGCTGCCAGGAGAACGTCTCTTCCCTGTGCTGATGTACCCAATCTCCCTGTGGTCAGATTTCTGCAGCACTCATAAGAACCACAGCGCTGCTGCGCTCACCATCTGTGACCAAGTAATCCAATGAATATATACATGGGTGTTTGTCAAAGGCTGCTTTGCACTACGCCCACCCACAATATGCCAGGGTTGTGTGCCGATATTTTCTTAAGCACTAGAAAGGCCACACTTTGCGCACACACACACACACACACACAAATTAAGCCTCCATCAGGACAGAAGAAGACATCCAAATGGCAATTCACAGTTTAGGTATAAGATTAACAGCAGACTGGTGATCAAGAGAAGTTGCCTACTGAGAAAAGTTAGGAGAGAACTTGGAGGGTTCCACAGCTAGATTCCCTCTGCTCCCACACTTATAGTAACAATTCTTGGATAGGGAAGATGACTGAAGTGCAGTTTCTCTGTTCTGGAGGTCAAAAAATCTTCAGGAGGTCCAGAATGCAGCTGCTTGATTGCTGACTGGGTCTCCCTGGTTTGTACCTTTAACACCAATACTTTGGCACCTGAACTGGCTTCCGATCAGCATCTGGTACCAATTCAAAGTGCTGCTTTAGACCTATAAAGCCCTAAATGGTCTGGGACTGCCTTACACGCATCTTACTTCTCCCAGTGTGACCCCCATTGCCTCCTTAGATCATCATCACGGGGTCTTCTACAGGTGCCTGGCCCACGAATTACCCACCTGTCTACCACTGGAGAAGACCCTGATGCTGGGAAAGTTTGAAGGTCAAAGAAGACGGGGACGGCAAAGGATGAGATGGTTAGACAGTGTCATCGATGCGAACATGAAATTGAGCCAACTTCAGAGGACGGCGGAAGACAGGAGGGCCTGGCGGGAGATGGTCCATGGGGTCGCGAAGAGTCAGACTCGACTGTGCGACTGAACAACAACAACAACTACCACCAGGGCAAGAGCATTTTCAGTAGCTGCCCCCTCTCTCTAGAACCAGCTCCCCAGGGAAGTTCATACCCTACAGGACCTTCCATCATTCCACAGGGCATGCAAGCTGTGCTCTTTCAGGTGGCGTTTGGGTAGCATTATGAACCAGGGAGCTGGCCAGTTGTTTTAATCTTTCCAGACTGGCTTGTCAAGTTTATGGTTTAGACTTTTATGCTTGTATTTGTTTATACTATATTTATATTCATTGTATTTTAAAAGTTATAAGCACCGCAGAGTCCCCTTTGGGGAGAGGGTACAGGGTATTAAATAAATAAATAAACCAACACCTTTTCATCTAGGGAAGAAGGCTAGGCTTCACCTTCATTTCGATGAAGGAATAGGGGGAATGCTTATTAAATTTGAAGAAGATACTGAATTGGGAGGGGTAGCAAATACAGTAGAAGGCAGTCAGGATACAGAATGATCTTGGCAGGCTGGGAAACTGGCCTAAAACAAATAAAATGAATTTCAGTGCGGATAAATGTAAAGTTCTGTATTTAGGTAGGAAAGATCAAATGCATAATTATAGGATGGGGGAGACTAGTCTTGACAGCAGTATGTGCAAAAAGGATCTAGGGGACTTAGTAGACCATACACTGAACTTAAGTCAGCAGTGTGATATGGTAGCTAAAAAGGCAAATGCTATTTTGGGCTGTATCAACAGAAGCATCGTTTCCAAATCACATGAAGTGATGGTATTGCTTTATTCTGCTCTGGTTAGATCTCACCTAGAGTACTGTGTTCAGTTTGGGGCACCACAATTTAAGAAGGATATAGACAAGCTGGAATTTGTCCTTGAAGGGCTGTCATATAGAGGATGGTATGGAGTTGTTTTCTGTTGCCCCAGAAGGTTGGACCAGAACCGATGGGTTGAAATTAAATCAGAAGAGTTTTCGACTAAACATTAGGAAGAACTTTCTGACAACTAGAGGAGTTCCACAGTGGAACAGGCTTCCTCGGGAGGTGGGGGGCTCTCCTTCTTTGGAGGTTTTCAAACAGAGGTTAGATGGCCATCTGACAGCAATGCTGATTCTGTGAACTTAGGCAGATCATGAGAGGGAGGGTAGGAAGTGTTGCCTCAGTGCTTAGTTCTCGTGGCCCTCTCTTACACGCCCAGGGAGGTGTGGATTGCCACTTTGAGATCAGGAGGCACTTTTTTCCCCAGGCCAATTTGGCCAGGGATCCTGGAGGAGTTTGTTCCCCCCTCTTCAGGAAATAGAGCGGGGGGGGGGAAGGTATTTGTGAATTTCCTGCATTATGCAGGGGGTCAGACTAGGTGACCCTGGAGGTACCTTCCAACTCTATGATTCTGTGATTCTAAAAAACAAGTGGAAAAGGATTTATACCCCACATTTTAGCCAAGGTGTTTTGCAGTGCAAATTAAAGGTACAAGCCCCAAGTATAACACACTGAAGAAAACTGGATGTGTGGACTGAGTCCTGACAATATAATTCATGCGCTAAGCTGTTTCGTCCAGAAAGATTTGGTAGTTTCTGGTGATTGATGGCCATAGCACTGATGTTGCTATCCATAATGTTTATGAAGAGCTCATTCTTGGGAGCTCCATTCATTATAAGCAGGATTGCTAACGTCCAGGTGGGGGCTGGAAATCTCCCAGAATTACAATTCATCTCCTGATTACAGAGATCAGTTCCCCTGGAGAAAATGGTTGCTTTTGAGGGTGGACTCTGTGGCACTGTACCTTGCTGAGGTCTCTCCCCTCCCCAGACTCTGCCATCCCCAGGCCAAACCCCCAAAATCTCCAGAAATTTACCAACCCAGGGCTGGGAAACCTAAGTATCTGGAAATTTATTCTAGATACAGTTTGTCTGCATTTTTAGAGAAGGGAGAAGTTTGGGTGCACAGTTCTCTCAGCCCTGCCTTAGGATTCAAGCATGTTTTACAGGCAAGGCTTATATGCCTTTAAAAATCCACATGACAAGCAGAAATTCAACAAAGAAATCTTTTCCCACTGCAAACCCACAACAATTAGAACAACTTCATTTGTGACTCTTTTTCTGTACAGCAGTTGACTTCACCATCCGCATGAAATTCCTTTACATCAGATCTCATGCAGGTGGGCAAAGCTGGCTTGGAAGAACAGTCCTGGGAAAACCTCTGTGAAATAAGAGATCTGTCTACAGATGTGTTTTCAGCATGATTTTGCGTTCTAAGCCTGACTGGATTCAAGGTTAGTTATACCTCCTGCATCATTCAAATTCAGCAGGGGTCTAAACGGGTAGTGATGACAGCCAAGCAGCTGGGAGTTGTGTGTTCTCTTACTCACTGCTTGAAATCTTTCCTGCGAGAGTGATGTCTGCCAGAATGTCTTCTGATCTAAATAAAACATAAACTGGCAGAGATATGTACTACAAAACTGACCATCTTTCAATTTCTTGCGGAGTCATCAGAACCATGAAAAACTATTCCAAAGTGGCTTGGCAACCACAAATTAATGGCTCACTTCTCAGTTATTGCTGATAACTGAGTCTTTCAAACATTAAAACAGAGCAAAGCCCTCCAGTGGGTCAGCAAATCACAGCCTCCCATAACGACACAAGCAGACACCCTTATCCACACACAAAGGAAGCCCCTCAAGAGTCATTACAGACCCTGAAATTGTAAGAATTCCAGAGTTTATACTGGAATAAAATACTGTTACTCTTTAAGGGGCTACAAGAGTCTTCAGTTTTCCATGCTCCTAAATATGGACCTGCTCGAAATTATGCTTTAGGTTACCAGTTAAATGCTGGTAATAAACAGCAAAGAGATGCCCTGGCCATTGTCTGTACTCCTTTTTCTAAACGTATGTTTTGGTTTTTAATGAGAAGAAGGGGAATTGGAGTGAAAGGCTGCAGACCACAATTAATTAAAATATCTGACACTTCACAAGATAATACTCTAGCATTCAAGAAGCTTTTATATGCCTGTTACCTAAGGGCTGCCATGCTGAATCAGATCAAGGACTCAACTAGTTTACTACTCTGGATTTAGCAGTCACCACCCAGATGCCCTGCTCATAAACTTTGCGGAGCCACGGAGGTGATTATCCCCATACATTGGGTCCCCCGCCCCCATACAGGAGAACAGTGGGATAGAAATGAAATAAATAGAAAAGGTGATAATAGGAGGTACTCTACTTCTGAACAGGAGGAGAAGAGTTGGATTTGTAGCCTGCCTTTCACTTGGAGTCTCAGAGCATCTTACAATCACCTTCCCTTCCTCTCCCCATAACAGACATCCCATGAGGTAGGCGGGGCTGAGAGAGCTCTCAGAGAACTGTTTTTTAGAGAACAGCTCTGAGAGAGCTGTGACTGACCCAAGGTCACCCAGTTGGCTGCCTGTGGAGGAGTGGGGAATCAAACCCAGTTCTACAGATTAGAGTCCACCGCTCTTAACTCCTACACCGAACTGGCTCTGCTTGTACAAGTATATTTGTATGAGTGTTTTATTTGGTACCACCACCAATGTGGCCCAGTCACATTAGGTAACTACTACTATTTTTACCCTTCCTACGCTTGAGGGGTAAGGTGGGATAAAAATCCCTAAAATAAATAAATAAATAATTCCTCACCATAAGGAACACTCAGCTGAGATGGTCAACAGTAACATGGCATATGCTTTGCATGCCCAAGGTCCAGCTGGTTTCAAGGATCTCTAACAGGAGGTCGTTGACAGCCACCACCAATTAGTATACACAATTCCAGGAAGTGTCGTGTAGTAGCTAGAGTGTTGAACTAGGACTGGGTAATCTCAGGTTGAACTGTACACTCAGCAATGTGTTCACTAGCAGACTTTGGCCTAGTCCCTCTCTCCCAACCTGGACTATTTCACAGGGATGCTGCAAGGATAAAAATGGGGGTTATCCCCTGAACTCTTGGGAGGATGTGCTGGATAAAAATGTAACAATGCAGGGCTAGAAAAACCAGTGGTGTAACTCAGTATGAAGCAGATTTATGCATTCATATATATTAGTCAGTTCTGGGCATAGAAACCTATCTTTCCATTACTCCAATATTAAAAGACTAGGAGTAATGCCCGTTGTGGGAAGAAATACAATGAGATCTAGAAGGAAGCTCCAGATGAGTGTCCCAACTGTGGCTGGTGGGGCGCAGAGGAAAGCGGAAAATAGAGGGAGGCAAGCCATGTTTCTTTCCTTCTGCTTAGCTATAAGGCAGGGCTGTCTCAAGTCATTTTGCTGCCCCAAGTGGGTAGAATGGGAGGACAGCCTCATGGTAACAGATATGGTTCTCTCCACCTCTGACTTATGTTTTGATGGGGAGGGGGGTGTTATGCAGTGGCAGCTAAGGTAGAAAAGCACCTCCTCCTGTGCCATGTTTTCTGGGTTCCAAGGGTCTGGAAAGTAGTTCCATAGCTGATTACACGGTTGCCAACTCTGGGTTGGGAAATACCTGTAGATTTGAGGGGTAAAGTATGGGGAGGGCAGGATTTGGGGTGGGGAGGGACCTCAGTAGGGTATAATGCTATAGAATCCACTGCCCAAAGCAGCCATTGGCTCCAGGAGAACTGGTCTTGGTCATCTGGGCATCAATTTTAATAGCTGGAGATCTCCAGGTGCCGCCTGGAGGTTGGCTTATGTTAATTCAGGGCTATGCAGTCACAAGCTAAGGTAGAAAAGCACCTCCTCCAGTGCCACATTTTCTGGGTTCCAAGGGTCTGGAAAGTGGTACCATAGCCGATTACACGGTGGCCAATCCTGGGTTGGAATATACCTGTAGATTTGAGGGGTAGAGCCTGGGGAGGGCAGGGTTTGGGGTGGGGAGGGACCTCAGAAGGGTATAATGTTATAGAATCTACTGCCCAAAGCAGCCATTGTCTCCAAGAGAACTGATCTGGGTCATCTGGACATCAGTTTTAATAGCTGAAGCCCTGACTGCTACGTCACATTGGCTGTCATACAGAGGCAATCTCAGCAGGATAAAACCATAAAACCGAAGTTATGATCAGTTAATTAAATCACAGCATACCCACTAAGATAAATATTAACTAGTACCCCTGGAAACAACGTTGGCCCGTATTTTCTTTGCAGCCAAGGCAAATAGAGCCATACTATAGGATACATTAACATTGGAATCAGCTAACAAAAATACAATCTTCTCAGGGTCTGAATAAAAGCTTAAAACAGATAAAATACCAGAGAGAAATTTTAGCCTAGGTTGGATCTCAGCAGGATATAAGGACACAGAGTCCACCATTTTCTCCAGGGGAACTGATCTCTGCCATCTGGAAAGCAGTTGTAATTCTGAGTGATCTTCAGCCCTCACCTGGAGATTTGCAACCATGGTTTCCCCCAACAAACACTACGGGGAAATTTATTTTACTTCAGAATATCAACTGTTTAGAATGTTACAGGAAAAGGCCAGTGAGGCTGCATATGCAAACGACCTCTGTGTTCCGAGGCAAAGGCGAATCAGGCCACATATGCAAATGACCTCTGTGTTCTGACTGGCTGTGGGGGGGAGAGGAACAGCAAACTGTTTAGAATGTTGGAGGCAGGACTCAGGCAAAGCAGCCAGTGGATAGGGATACCCTCTGAATGACAGATCAGAGAGCGAACTGATTTTGGAGCATGTTGGAATCTTCAGGGGAGTCCATGTCCAAAATAGAATTATATATACCGGAGGATAAGGCACCTAAATGAATATAGCCTCTGTGTCATAGTCACCCAATTCAACAGTGCAAGATTGTAGAAACACTATTCACAGACCCCTGCGTACTGGTGGGATAACAGCTCACTAACACACCAACATATGGAAAACATACCAAATGCACATTAGCAAAACTAGACTGTTTCACCTACATGCTTGTGTCATAGTTTTATTCCCCTGATGCACAGGGGGCAGTCTAGGAACAGCATTATTTATCCTGTTTTGCAGACACTGGGGCTAAAATTCAGTAACTACTGCCAGGATCAAATTCTATGTTTGCATCATAATTGATGCTTCCCCATGGTTGGTTTCCATAGTTCCTCTGTAATGTCATGGGTCAAACCACATGGGTCACCCGACTTATACATACTTTTTATGCTAGAATTCTTCTTCTCACAAGTGGATGCTGATGGAGGGCTGGCCATGATTTGGATGACACACATGATAACTAGTGGCATAAAGTGTTGTAAATAATAAAATAAATAACGTGTCAGCCCTCGTCTGGCTCAAGGGAAGGGTTGGGTCGTGGGTTGGCTCCAGCGTGTTATTCACAAAGCGTTTTGGCCTAGGTTCCCCTCAGAGTTGCCGTTTGAGAGTGACTCCCACTCTCTTTCAGCCATGTGGGTCGTTAGACGAGTTCGAGTTACTTCACTCCTCTCTGTCTTTCTCACGACTCTCACATTCTCCTCCTCCCTGGGTACACCTGAGGGCCTTTTTATTTGCTTCGTTTACAGCACCTTGTGAACCCACCACCCAATTCTTAAAGGGATTCCACCACCCACCTGGTGACTTTGTGATTTTCCACCCAGCTCTCCATCTATCAGAATATTGTCGGCCAGCCCAACCATGTCCGCGGCCCCGAGTCCCCCTTTTGAGGACCCATCACCTCGATATGGTCTACAGGCCAAGACTCCTGAACCTCCTGGGAACGGTCGGGGTCCGGGCACCCCGGTTTCTCTACTACAAAGGGGGTAGCTTCCTGCATAGGAGGGAGGGGGTTGAGAGCGCCCTCCCGACATATAGAATCACAGAATGTTAGAGTTGGAAGGGACCTTGCAGGTCATCTAGTCCAACCCCCGCACTCTGCAGGAGCATAGCCGAAAGAGAGCCCTACAACATACCCGGAAGATACTCATCCAGCCTCCGCTTGAAAACGTCCAGCGAAGGAGCCGCCACCACCTCCCG
>NW_015160904.1:211834-211945 GCF_001447785.1 Gekko japonicus
TTCAGCCTTTCCTCGTAAGACTTGGATTCCAACCCACTCACCATCCTGGTTGCCCTCTTCTGGACACGCTTGACCTTGTCAACATCCTTCCTAAAATGTGGTGCCCCAAAC
>NW_015160904.1:212247-226215 GCF_001447785.1 Gekko japonicus
TCACTACGAGAGGGCTCAACGACGTCTAATTTCAGCATTTCTGCGGTTTCTCGCCGGACATCTTCCCATCTACCGCGGGGTATGGGTCGCCACACCGCTCTAGCTACTTGTTGGGCCTCAGTGGTAATGGGATGGTCAATACAGGTAGTATATCCCGGCAGAGTAGAAAAAACCCTGGGATGGGTAGCAATTACCTGGCACAACTGTTGTTTCTGTCCTTCGGTGAGGGCATCATCCATCAATGGTTGTAGGTATTGCTCGTTGTCAGGAAGCAAGATCGGTATGGATACTTCCTCCTCCACCTGCAAACCAGAGACCCCGGGCACCTGATCTCGCCACTGTTTTAAAACATTGACATGTAGCGACCTCATACTATGTACTCCGGACCCACACCGTACTTTATATGTTACCGGTCCTAAAACTTTTACAATGGGGTAAGGGCCTCGCCACACTGTTGGTCCTGCTGTTTGAAATGCACTTTTATGGACCAGTACTTGATCTCCTACCGCAAAGGTGCGGAGGTGAGTTCCTCGATCATAGGCTAATTTCTGACGCTGTTGGGCCCTTCCCAGGTTATCAACAGCCTGTTGACGTATGTTTTGGAGTTTTGCTTGTCGTGCTTCTAGGTCCTCAGGCACTGCGTTAGAGTCAGGGTTTTGGACCCATTGTTCTTTGAGGACCTCTAGAATACCTCTCGGTTGTCTTCCAAATAAAAGCTCAAACGGGCTAAACCCCGTTGAATCCTGAGGTGTTTCCCTAAAGGCAAAAAGGACCGGATCTACAAACAAGTCCCATTGGGCCGGTTTATCTTCCCCTACTTTCTTTAGTGCATCTTTCAAAGTCTTGTTAAAGCGTTCCACAAGCCCGTCAGTTTGGGGATGATATAACGACGTAAACAGTTGTTTTACCCCTAAAGATTGACACATATGTCCCACCAGCCCTGCCTTGAACGATGTACCCTGATCCGTTACCAACTCGCGCGGAATTCCAAAGTGAGCAAACACTTGGAATAACATTTTGGCTACTCCAGACGCTTTCATTGAGCGCATAGGAAAAGCCTCCGGATAACGCGTAGCATAGTCCACTATGACTAACAAATACCGGTTACCCCAGGCTGTGCAAGTTAGCGGACCTACGAAATCCATAGCAATCCTTTTAAAAGGTTCTGTGACTATGGATAGTGGTTGTAACGGAGCCCGTAAAGGCCGCTGGTTAGTGTGTCTCTGACACTGCGGGCATGCTTGGCAATATTGTTTCACTTCTTGATAGACTCCTGGCCAGAAGAAATGCTGTAAGATACGGGCCAGAGTTTTCTGTGTTCCTTGATGTCCCGCCCATTCATGATCATGCGCTTTTGCTAAAATATCCGGGCGATAACTTTGGGGAATTAGTAACTGCCACACTTCCTCCCCCGGGGTTCGCCCCCTGGCTACGCGAAACCAACCTCCCCCTTCCTTTATTATACGGGGTGTTCTGCTAGCTGTCCGAGCGTCTATGATGACGCCTTCGTTTAGCGCTACCCTCTTTCTAGCTCCTTCTAACGAAGGGTCCGTCTCCTGCTTATCAAGGAATAAGGGATCGACCAGCCGGGCACTCACCTCGTCCTCACTTTCCTCTGACTCTTCTTCTTCCTCACTCTTCTCACTGGAGTCCGTCTCGTGAGCTTGTAAAGTAAGCGCAGCCAAGTCCTCCATTATATCAGGACTGGCTGTAGCGTGATGTAACAATTTTCGAAAACTTAACAAATCTCTTCCCAAGAGTACTGGGCAGGGCAATGAGGCCACTGAGGCGACCTCTATCAAAACAGGTTCCCCTTCTATTAACATCGGCACCTTGATTACAGGCCACATGTGTTGGTGTTTAGAGAAACATAATATTGGCGTCCATCGCCTCGGCTGAATGTGGTCAGGAATTAAATCCGACCGCACCATTGAAATCGAACTGCCGGAGTCAAGCAATGCCTCACACTTACGGCCGTACAGAGTTACTACTATGGTGCACGGGTCCCACCCCCCTTCTGGGCCCCATATGGACAATGTAGCCAGCCATGAGGCGTCACACTCCATTACGGGGCATTCGCGTTGTAAATGTCCCATTTGCCCACATGAAAAACAGGGTCCTCTCATAGGCCCTACTCTACCTGACTCCATATTACTTTCAGTATTTGTTATCGCTGGTTCTATTGCTGGCGTACCCCTGGCGCTGTAGCTCCCCTATGGACTATATTCGAATCCTCTGCCTTGCGACAGCCGTCAAGCGCGACCTCCTCGGCCCGCTCCGTCGGGTCCTAACGCCTTGCCGCTGGTAGCTTCCCCGCTTAATCTCCCTGTTTTCGGTCCTTCAATTAGTTTCTTTCCACTTTCAGCTGCTAAATAATTTTCTAGTAAACTGATGAACGTGTCTAGAGTTGCAGGTTTAGACCGAACTACCCATAGTCTCATGTCTGCTGGCATAATGCTTATGGCTTGTTCCATTACCACCTTCTCTACTATGCCTCGCTCTCCGTCAGTTTTTGGGTTGAGCCACCTACGGGCATATTCTTTTAATTCAGCTACCACCAAACGTGGTCTATCAGCAATCTGCCACTTGCGATGTCTAAACTTCTGACGAAAAGTCTCATCAGTTATCTCGTAACGATCCAGAATAACCTTTTTGACCTCGTCATAGTTGGCGGCTTGGACTTTCGGTAATGCCCGCATAGCAGCTTGCGCTCCCCCCGTCAGGTAAGGACCTAGTATAAAAGCCCATTGTTCTTTTGGCCATTGCGCCATTTCGGCTGCTCTTTCGAAAGACTCTAAATAGGCTTCTATGTCATCTTCTGCTGTTAGTTTCGTAAGTAGAGGGGGGGGAATACGCATTCCCGGTGGCCCGCTAGGTCTAGCTCCTTCCCAAGCTTTGCTTAAGTTTCGTATTAATAGTACCTGGGATTCCTGTTGTTGTTTCATCCAGGCGTGCATTAATCCTTCCTGTCGCTCCGTTAGCCACTGAGAGAACTGCCCGAGATCGAAGGTAGGAGTTGAGGGTTGGGCACCTTTTTCCTCTGAGGTTTCCATACTGACCGCTTGAGCTTGAGCCGTGAACCGCTTTTCCCAGCCAGCCGGTTTGGGTATAGCCGGACGAAAGGCTGTCTTCCCCGTACGGGCCACCAATTTGTCAGCCCTCGTCTGGCTCAAGGGAAGGGTTGGGTCGTGGGTTGGCTCCAGCGTGTTATTCACAAAGCGTTTTGGCCTAGGTTCCCCTCAGAGTTGCCGTTTGAGAGTGACTCCCACTCTCTTTCAGCCATGTGGGTCGTTAGACGAGTTCGAGTTACTTCACTCCTCTCTGTCTTTCTCACGACTCTCACATTCTCCTCCTCCCTGGGTACACCTGAGGGCCTTTTTATTTGCTTCGTTTACAGCACCTTGTGAACCCACCACCCAATTCTTAAAGGGATTCCACCACCCACCTGGTTTAGGTCCCCTTTTCTCAGAACTTTGTGATTTTCCACCCAGCTCTCCATCTATCAGAATATTGTCGGCCAGCCCAACCATGTCCGCGGCCCCGACGTCCCCCTTTTGAGGACCCATCACCTCGATATGGTCTACAGGCCAAGACTCCTGAACCTCCTGGGAACGGTCGGAGTCCTGGCACCCCGGTTTCTCTACTACAAAGGGGGTAGCTTCCTGCATAGGAGGGAGGGGGTTGAGAGCGCCCTCCCGACATAACGTTTACGTGTGAATGGAGTTGTCAGCTGCATGAGATCTGGGTTGAGTTGCTGTTCCTCCTCTGTTACAGGTATTTAACCCAGGCACAGCCAGAGGCACAAGCCTTTGATGCAGAAGGGTAAGAGCCAAAGGCATCTTTACCCCTGGTTCGCAGCCTATGGCCCTGAAGTGAACCACACCAGTGCATCCAGGAAGAGCCAAGGATTTCAAATATTTGTTCTTTTTCATTTATTTAAATTTTCTAAAGATCTGTGAGTCCCCACCGTGGATAAAGCAAGGGGGCACATAATAAACGTACACAACTGTGAAAATAATGCAACTGGTACTGCTTGCTCCATTTCAGTGTATAGTTCTGGCAAGCATTAACCAATATGCTCCTGTGAAATAAAGGCCAGGAACACTCAACAGGGACAAGTATGGCATGAAAAAGTTCACTTACAGAAATGCTCATGTTAATCAAAACAGAACTGGTGGAGGCAGCCAAAGCATAAAATATGCTACGCAATTCATCCTCCTTTTACACAATTACAACCCTCCACTGCTAATAATCCCACCAGCACAAATTAATCTACAAACAGCTATGTAGATCCAGCTTCCATTCAGCAGATGTTGGCAAGCATACACATGGCAGCACATCATCCCGTATAAAGAATAAAGGACCATCACAGCCTTCCAGAATATTTACTCCAATACCAGACAAAAAGTGGCAGTTTGGTTTTTGCTCGTTTGCCACCCAACACCTTTTTTTACTTTGTCAAGTCCATTAGAAATGTAAACAGGTTTGTATTCATTTGCAGGCATATTACATTTTGTAAGATGCATTTCTTTACAGGGGGCCTGTTTTTTATTTTTCATGCCAAAATCTCCAGGATGTAAGGCAAGATGCACCTAGTGGCTCATGGATTTACACCCATTTTGTTTCAGTTACAACTGAAGCGGGTATCACAAAGCTTGAAAAATTGAAACCACACCAGCTGTACAATGTGCTTGCTCCTTTATGATGATGAAATTTATATTTATCTCTTAAACCAGTCCACAATGTAACTGATACTCTGTTTTAAACCAGAGAGCTTGCATTTGCATCAAATTAGTTCTACTACAGAACTATACGAAACTGGAAGTAGTACAATGGTGATAGTAGCCAGGACTCTGACATGAGTCCTATAAATAATGCCCCATACCTGCAAGCATTCCTGGCAGATACCTGTCCTACCTGTTGTGGAAAACCTTTCCAAAATGAGATTCCTAAACTTTAATAGAGCAGCTCCTTTATTGTATTGCATCTCCCCCTCCCAATATTCAACCTAAATCTATCTTCTCAAGTAGGTCAAAGTAGCACCCTGTTTTACAAAGTGGCCAATCAGATGTCACTGAAGGATTCATAAAGCAAGGCATCAGGCCAAATGCCAGTCTGGTGTAGTGGTTAAGAGTGCAGACTCTAATCTGGGAGAACCGGGTTTGATTCCCCACTCCCCCACATGCACCTGCTACTGTGACCTTGGGTAAGTCACAAGTTCTCTCAGAAGTGTTCTCTCAAGAGCAGTTCTCTTAGAGCTCTCTCAGTCCCACCTACCTCACAAGGTGTCTATTGTGGGGTGGGGAAGAGAAAAGAGATTGTAAGCTGCTATGAGACTCTGAGTGAAGGGTGAGGTTTAAATCCAATTTCTTCTTCTTCCCACTGCTGCCCCTCCCCCCAACACTGGTATTCAGAGATTCCATTTAGCTATTATAACCAATAGCCATCAATTGACCAATTCTTAATGAATTTGTCTAATTCCCTTTCAAAGCCAACTAAACAGGGGGCAATTGTGTGACAATAAATTGCAGCACTTTGTGGATTAGGCACTACTTACGAAGAATTAACTTAGTACAGTGGTCAATAATAAAGTCTTAACATGGATAACTATTTCCTGTGAGAGCCAGTTTGGTGTAGTAGTAAGGAGCAGGGACTCCAATCTGGGAAAACCAGGTTTGACTTCCCACTCCTCCACATGCAGCTGCTGGTGTGACCTTGGGTCAGTCATAAGTTCTTTAAGAGCTGTTCTCTCAAGAACAGTTCTGGAGAGAGTTCACTCAGCCCCACCTACCTCACAGGGTGTCTGTTGTGGGGAGGAGAAGGGAAATGGATTGTAAGCTGCTCTGAGACTCCGAGTGAAGGGCGGGTTTTAAACCAATCTCTTCTTCTACTTCCAACAATAACACTTGCGCAATCAGGCAAAAAAGCAATGCTGATGTTCGGCTGCCTTGCCTCTTTTTGGAAAAAGAAAGCAAGCCTGACAGTATAAATAGTTTATCAAGAAGTTAAGGAACAGCAGCACTGGACACAAATGGCACAGCAATGAACTCTGATTTAACTAATCACTGACAGCAGTTACCCTTTGCCCATTTACACTTCCTAGATGTGAGCTCTGCTTTTAAGTAACACAAAGCTTGCAATTGTTAGAGAATGTTTTGTCAGGCTGCACTTAGCCTTATGGAAAATAAATTATTCTTCCAGACCCTTGTGAAGAGAGATCATACTCAGTAGTAATGCACTTAAAATTCCTATGCAACAGAATCAAATGTAGGGCCTTAAAATGTGCAGAACATGATTTCGTTTCCTAAAGACCAGCATATCATTGTAACTTTTCCATCTCCAGAGAATCTCGTCTGAGGGACAAGATTGCAACCCCCAGTTTACCCTCTAAAACGTCAACCTGAAAAAGCCCCTGACAGTCATAATGAGGAAGCACTACTGGATTAGTTGAATGTCAGCTGTGCCGGATACTCTATTAATATATGTTGATCCACACTAAATCATGATTTGGGAGCATATGGCTATATAACAAAAGAAAACTGAACTGGGAAACAAAGATCACAGAGCAATACACACTGGAACAATCATGCAACTAGGTGCTGTGTTGTTGGGGCATGTCACACTGCATATACAGTTTGATACACTGCAGTGTTAGACAGCATGCATGTCAGATCTAGGGTTTTCTTGGGGGGAGGTGTTACACAATGGTGAGGCATTGACAGCACTAATGTAAAAACATGACTGGGCTCACTGACAAAGACAATAATGCTAGGAAAAGATGAAGACAACAAGAAAAGAGAAAGACCCAACATAAGATGGATTGACTCCATCAAGAAAGCCACGAACCTCAGTTTGCAAGACCTGAGTAAGGCTGTTAAGAATAGGACATTTTGGAGGCCATTAATTCATAGGGTCACCATAGGTCAGAAGCAACCTGACAGCACTTACACACAAGAAAACATGACCCCTCACAACGATCATGGTCGCTGGGAGCTAGACACCACTTCAAAGATTTGCCACTGCTGCAGGGAACCCCAACGAGAATCTAACAGAGAACAACCTGCACTTGGATATGACACCAAGTCAGCCTGTGGACGGTAACTGAGGGATGAGGTAAACGGATATAAACATCCACAGAATCCATTGGAACAGTTCGTTTTTGCAGTGTTATTTCTCCAAGTACCGTACCCACACACACTTCAGCCTTTCACGCCGCTTACCTTGCTGCCCTCATTTTTCGGGGGCACAGCCCCCGGCTCCTGCTTTAGCTGCTGGGAAGCACTAGCCTCCAGGGAGTATTTCTGTGCCGCTGCCTCCCCGCCACTGACCCGGTTGCTCTTGCAGCCACAAGCTCCTCGATCCCCTTCTCCGGTCTTCCCAGCTCCATCGCCGTCCTGCAAACACGCCGCCAACCCCAACCACAGAACCCAACAAGTGACAACTCCCCAGCACAGCTCCTGCCTGGGCGCAGCCATGCTTAGCAGAGAATCACGTGACGGAGGAGCGGTCAGCTGACCTCGTTCAAAGCAAGGTGCTTTCCCGCTGGCTACAGGCTCGAACTTCAAGTACGGAAGTCTTAACTTTCAAGGGAACTTGCTCCCTACCCACAAGCTAAGAGTTTTCTGCAGCAATAATAGCAAGAAAAGGCTACAGATACGCATCCCACGCCTTTTCTGTAAGACGCAAAAACCGCGATGTGGGTTTTTTATTCTTCTTTCACAACCTGCTTCCTTGTTAGCTAGGAGTCACACTTCGGTTGTTATTTCCTTCCGCTTTGTAGTCGCAGTTTTTAGGGGGCTAGATCATCACGCTCCACTTGGTTCTATAAAATCGATCAAAAGCGTTGGACTTGGAGTAGTGGGGAAGAAGCATAGACCGGTCTGATGCAAAGGGTTAAGAGCTTGATTAAGGCGAGAACGCATAACCCCACTGAAAGTCCCTTTCCTAAACTATACATCTCAAGTTGATTTTGCAAATACAATCGATGGGAGGAGAACTGTCTTTTATGAAAGCTACCTTGCAGTGAATCCAGACCATTGGAATGTCACGGTCACTCGTCCATTTTCTCAAGTAGAGGTCTTTCCAAAGGTCAGCCCTGTGGTGAGGCCTTCTTAGTGGAAATGCTAAGGGAGGCATTTAAGACTTATGCATACAAAGCATGTGTACTTCCCAAAGATTTCTTGAGACTTTAAACAGCCATTTGATAGGATAGCAAGGAGAGGCTGTGGCTCAGCGAAAAAACCTCTGCTTCATATGCAAAGGAACGCAGGCTGAGTCCCTGACATACCCAGTTAAAGGGACCAGGCAACTTGAAAGACCTTCCAATCTGAGTAGACAAAACTGACTTCGATGGACCAATGGTCTGATTCAGTATAAGGCAGCTTCATGTGTGTGTGTGTGTGTTGACATGGTACTGTTCTCTTGGCCTCAGGTGCAATTTGCCCCCAGACACATTGGTATGAAAACATTCAGTCAAATTACATGAGTTAACATACTAGGCAAATTTATTAGAACTGGTAGATAGAGCAGACTGAAAACCCCCCAGTATTTTTAACCTCATGTAAAGGGAACTCAAACTTGCAATGATTCCCAAAGCAGCTGACCACTGATGAAGTGCTTGACAGCCATCCAAAATTTTATGCAGAAGTTAAGGCCATATTATTCAGTGGGGCTTACTCCCAGGAAAAAGTTCTTACTATTGATGGCTTTGTTGTTGAAATGCACCTGGTCTTCTGTTTGAAGCGTGAACATTTAGTGACTATTTATACATATTTACAATGTTTATACATATTTACAATATTTTGCAATTTTGTTTTTTTAATATACATACATTAGATAGCTTAATGGGGGAGGGGTTCTCTGCATTTAAAATAGTATCCAAACACAATTTCAGGCACATTTATGTGGCAGTAAATGCTGCTAGATTCAAAAGCACCACCCCCTTGCTTATTTAGTGTAGTGGTTAAGAGCTCGTTTGGTGTAGTGGTTAAGAGCGCAGGCTCTAATCTAGGAGAACCGAGTTTGATTCCCCACTCCTTCACATGCAGCTGCTGGTGTGACCTTGGGTCAGTCACAAGTTCTCTCAGAGCTGTTCTCTCAAGAGCAGTCCTCAAAAGAGCAGTCCTCAAAAGAGCTCTCTCAGACCCACCTACCTCACAGTGTGTCTGTTGTGGGGAGAGGAGGGGAAAGGAGATTGTAAGCCTCTCTGAGACTCCGAGGGAAGGGTAGGGTATAAATCCAATCTCTTTGTCTCCTTCTTCTAATGTGCTTGCAGCTGCAGCCTTGATCTGAGTAAATCTACCTATCAGAATATAGATCAGATAGATCAGGGGTGGCCAAACTTCAAGGTGCTGGTAATTACCTTCAAAGCCTTATACGGCCTGGGACCGAGCCTTACACAGTCCAGGACCAAGATATCTGAGGGACCACCTCTTCCCATATGCACCCAAAGAACATTACACTCCATGGATCAACATCTCCTGGTCTGAAGGATGTCCATCTTGCCTCGACCAGGGCTTTTTCTGCCCTGGCCCCTGCCTGGTGGAACATACTCCCCATTGAGATCAGGGCCCTGCGGGATCTTCTTCATTTCCGCAGAGCCTGTAAGATGGAGCTGTTCCGCCAGGCCTTTGGCTGAGGCGGCGGACATCTCTATATGGCCTCCCTGAGGTGGTTGTCACCTGTCCACCTATCCATCTGTTAACCCAAATAATATGCTAAAGAACCGTACAACCAGTGACTGTCAGAAGTGTGATTGGGTTTTAATGTTTATTATTGTTTAAATACTAACGTTTAATTCTAATTGTATTTATTGTACTGTTTTATGATGTTACCCACCCTGAGCCCGCTTGCAGGATGGGCAGGCTATAAATACAAATAATAAATAAATAAATAAACAATCATAAGAGCCACATGGAATAAACATCAGATTTTGAGATCTGCAAGACATGGACAGATATTACACACATTTTATTGCAAAATATGCAGATTTGCTGTTTATTAACATTAAATGAGGCTGCCAAAAATAAAAACAAAAGGAATACAAACAAATAGCAATATTTATTTGTTCGACGATATTTGTAGACTTGGAGAGGAAAGCTTTGAGGATGCATTTAAAGTTAAAGTTGCTTTCTTTCTACCTCACAGGGTGTCTGTTGTAGGGAGGGTAGGGTAGGGTAGGGTAGGGTAGGGTAGGGTAGGGTAGGGTAAGGGAAAGGAGTTTGTAAGCCGCTCTGAGACTCCAAGTGAAGAGTGGGGTATAAATCCAGTCTCTTTTCCTCTTCTTCTTCTCTTCTCTTTCTCTGCTTTCCACCCCCCCCCCCCAAGCCTGCACAGGGAGGGGAACACTGGCTGGGGAAGGGAAGACCAATCATGGAAGCATGCCTGCCCTTTGCTTCCCCAGCCACCCTGCCAGGAGCCACACAATACGTGTGAAAGAGTCACATGTAGTTCCCAAGCCGCAGTTTGGCCACCCCTGAGATAGATCGAGCACCAGCCTTTTTAGAGCATGTAGTAAAACCTGGCCTGACCCAGATGGCCCTGTCTAGCCTGATCTTGCCAGATCTTGGAAGCTAAGCAGGATTGGCCCTGGTTAGTATTTGAATGGGAAGACAACCAAGAAAGTCCAGGATCACTACACAGAGGCAGGCGGTGGCAAACCACGCCTGTTCATCTGTTGCCTTGAAAACCTTACAGAGTCACCACAGGAGCTAGTCAGTCACTGTTGGGACTAAGGAACTTCTCAGATCCATCGGAAGCTGTGACCCACAAAAGCACATATTGAAACAAACATTGGTCTTCGAGATGCTCTGGACTTTTGTTTTATTTAGACACCTGAAGATACATTATTTATTTAAAATGTGTACACTTGTCTTCAGCTAGAAACTAATCCAGCTCATACCAAGTATATCAAAGCATTAAAGTTAAATATTTCTCTTCTTTATATTTTATGAACCTATCTGTGATCCATTAAGATATGAGCTATTTCACTCTGAACTAGCAAGAGAAATCTCCTTATAGTATGATGCTTGAACTTCAGTAGTTCATGTGCCATGCCTGCCATGCCACCCTAAGCAAAGTTACACCCTTCTGAGTCCATTGAAGACAATGCACTCAGAAGCAATGTTCCCTCTAAGCTGAGTTAGTGTGAGCTGGCTCACAGGTTTTTTGCCTCCGGCTCACAGAGGATGGCTCCAGAGCAAACTAATTTATGCAGTAGCCAAATCACCCGCTCACAACTTTAAGGCCAGTCACTCACAAAGTAGAATTTTTGCTCACAAGACCCCACATCTTAGAGGGAACATTGCTCAGAAGGGTGTAACTCTGCATACATAAGACAGCACTCATCAATGTTGTAATGATCACCTGAGTCCCATTTTGCTATCTGGATGTGTCTTTTGATTCAGATGGACATCAGTTGCTATGCATGACTATTTGAGTATGACTCAAGCTGGATTTGGGCCAGAAAACAATTTCCAAGTAGAATTTCTGTAACATAGACCCAATTTAATGCTTCCAATCTAGCTGAGTTCTGGTGCAATGTAACATTTATGTGAAATGTCTATTGTGTTTGGTGACCTCTAATTTACCAGGACAAGACAACAATTACACAAAGGATTATGGGATTAAAATGGTTTTTACTAGGTTTTTACTTAGGATGGTCAGGTAGGGAAAGGTCAGGCAAGGTAGGGAATTGATTACATTCTGAGAAAACCTTTTCTGAGAAAATCAGTCTTTGACACTGATGGATTTAAAGAGGGAAGAGACCTGCCAAAAACCAGACCTTTGCATCTTTAGGGTCAGTTTTCAGACATGCCTCCGGTCAATATTCGATGGCACACATTTCATGTGACTGCGGATCTATCTTGATCTCTTATTTGCAGACCAGGGATGAGTCTTGAATGACTGACCCTGTGAGATGCTAAGAGAGGGAAGGTTGCTTGTGTCACCTGTTTATAGGTACCAAGCTCGTCCTTCCAAGTGAGGAGGGGGTCGAGGCCAAACATTACGTGCACATACCCAGCTTAGTAACTTACTTATATCTTTTCCTCCTCTTCCACAGAGGTGAGATGAAAGAATCCTGGATAGAAGCTATAAACCACGATGTCTGAATGCAGGTGCACAAAGGTTAACCAGAGTTCATTCCACCACAAAGGAAAACTTAGAATCTTGGTTTGCAGTGAGAAGCTAACATCAGTTAACCCCATGCCTGCATTCATACCTCAAAGGTCACTGGGGATCATATCTAACTTGGAGTTTCAGTACATTAAGTCCATGGGGGAGGAAGAGAAAGGAGGAGTGAGGCATATGAGTGCAGCAATGAGCTAGGTTCATTTACTTATTGTTCGAGGACATTTCTGTGCCACCTTACCAACTCAATGCAGGGGCCCCGAGGCTGCAAATATTGAAACATTTCAGACACTGAAAAGCACTTAAAACATTTTAAACAATTAAAACGAATATAAAGACATAAAGAAAACTAAACACTAAAAACGATCTTCATAGGTGGGCTACAGCAAGTACTGAGAGGGGCTGCCCGGGTCAAAAGTAACGTGCCAGTCTCTCTTCTGCTGTTTTTGGCATCACACAAGCAAGAGCAGACGTGACTAGACCATCAGAAGAGCAGGAGAAAGTAAGACTACTTAGCCATTTCCCTTTGTGCCCACTGAAGTGCCAGAGCCCTGAAGAGAGGTCCATGCCCTTCCTCTCTTCAGACATGGGTGGAGGCAGGCCATTTCCAAATGAGAGTGCTGCAGAGAGAAGTGGTTGATGAGGTTGTCTTGGCTTTGGTACTTACTTCTTCCAGAGCCCTCTGTGGCTTTTGGTCATTCAGATTGTTCTGCTCTGAAGGTAGGATTGTGTCAGCAAGCTGCCATTCTGTTCTCTGTGACCTCTGTGTACATATCCTTTCCCTGTTACACCCGGCTTGGCTTCTATCATCCTGCTCCTGCTTTGGAATGCAAAAGATAACTGCTGGAGGTTGTGTGGGGGAGAAGATGCTGTAATGCTTGCCTATTGATTTTCCCAGGACTACTGCACCTGTGTTTTGTCTGATGTTCTGCCTGGTTCTCATGTACTGGGCGCGCAACCGTTTCCTTAGCCCGCCAGCGGGAAAGATATTCATTGGATCTGTATCTGTTTGAAATTCCTTTATTATGCTTGACCTAACTGTGTATCCCCAGTTCTAACAAAGAACGTGTTTGAGTATGTCTTCAACGCTTTGAAATAAATTTTGCTTTTCTTTAAAACGTGGATTTATTCTCGATGCTTGGGGATCCAACATATTGTTAGAACTCCCTTTTCCTATCGTTCCGAATCTGACAAGATCATGAGCGGAATTGAGGGAAATCTACCTAACACGGAGGGGGACTCGGGATCGGTCCCACAAACCTCCGCGTCTTTGGTGTTCACGACTGCAGCCTCGATGGAGGGTGCCGTGGGGGGAACGATTCCCCGCCTGCCTGCACATCTGTCTTGGCCGCCTCCGACCCCTTCGCAATGGGGTCCGCGGAAGACTCACCAGCAGGATGATTGGACTATGTACAACACCCAAGGCACCCGTGAGGTGTACTCCCGTCGGGGGAGCGGATTACGTGAGAGTCTGTTTGACAAGGGATTGTTCCCGGAACCTGGGTCTACCTCGGAGAAGGGGAGCCCCAAGCAGGACCTCGAGGAGTGGATGTTCGAGCCGTCGGGACCGCGTGGTCACGCAGAAGATGAGGAGGGCACCGGAGCCTTCCAAACGGAAGAGGACTATGACCCACCCCCGGACTACCGCCCTCGGGACCCCATCCCGGAGGAAACTACCGGGGAACGTCTAGCAGAACTGGAAGACTCGGTGAGAGACTTAATGCGGGCATTCCAGGATGTGATGGAAGGCCTGCCGGGAATGTTGGACGTTAGAATGGCCAATTTCCTGGACGCACACGCCGCGCAGTTACAAGTTGCTCCTGCACCGGGATTTCCCGC
>NW_015160904.1:229605-229725 GCF_001447785.1 Gekko japonicus
ACGCCAATGTTGGATCAGGCCAAAGGCCCATCCAGTCCAACACTCTGTATCACACAGTGGCCAGAAATACCAGTGCCATCAGGAGGTCCAGCAGTGGGGCCAGGACACTAGAAGCCCTCC
>NW_015160904.1:229912-230107 GCF_001447785.1 Gekko japonicus
TAGCCGGGCCTTCTGACACACTTCCGGTGATGTCAGGGGGTGTGGCCTTCTGTCACTTCCGGTGATGTCAGGGGGCGTGGCATATGCAAATAAGTTATGCTAATGAGTTATGCTAATGAGCTCCGGCAGCTCTTTTTCTACAACAAGACCCCTGTGTATCACACAGTGGCCAGAAATACCAGTGCCATCAGGAGG
>NW_015160904.1:230155-240191 GCF_001447785.1 Gekko japonicus
CTTGTGGCTAATAGCCACTGATGGACCTCTGCTCCATAGGCTTATCTAATTCCCCTTTGAAGCCGTCCATGGTTGTAGCCTGGAGTTTGCTCTGGTACTTGCCCCAGAGTCCCTATCTATACCTTGTGGCTAATAGCCACTGATGGACCTCTGCTCCATAGGCTTATCTAATTCCCCTTTGAAGCCGTCCATGCTTGTAGCCTGGAGTTTGCTCTGGTACTTCCTCCATACAGGGGTGTCAGGTAGGGATGCCCGCCCTCCCAGACATTGATTGCCCACCAGGGCCTTGGGCGCCAAAAGGGGGAAATGTGAGGGTGGAATGCACGCTGGTATTGCACTGGTGTGCCTATAGCCCTTCTAAGTAGAACCATAGAGTTTTAGTGAAATGCTTGAGCGTCCTTTATGTCACTTCCAGTTTTAACCAGAAGTGCTGTAATCTTGTCCTGGGGATTGCTGGCTGCAGGCAACTGTAGTGCCAGTTTTCCTGCTATATCTGGAGACCTGTCCCCCACTGGTGGCAGGATAAAAATGGGGACCAATCAGTGTCGTCAACAACACACAGACCTGAAATGCAACCTGAAGTGACATCATTGTGTCGCTGGGGATGCTCTAGCATTCAGCCCAAACTCTATGGATAAACCATAGAGTTTTGGTTGAATTCTAGATTGTCGGCAGTGATGTGATGATGTTGATTCCAATCGTGCTAGAAGTGGCATCATCACATCACTGGCGACATAGGTATGCCGCTGGCAAGGACCCACACACCACTGGTCAGTCTTCTGCTGGTTACAGGCCTCACGCTGGACACCCTACCTCCAAATGTCTCTCCATCCAAGAAACAGATTATTTTTAGGGTTGCCAGTCTCCAGGTGGTGGCTGGAGATCTCCTGGAATTGCAACTGATCTTCCAGGTGACAAAGATCAGTTCCCCTGGAGAAAATGGTCACTTTGGAAGGTGAACCTTATGGCATTATACCCGATGGAAGTCCCTCCCCTCCCAAAGCCCCACCTTTCTCAGACTCCACCCCCAAGATATCCAGGTATATCCTAACCCAGAGCTAGCAACTTGTCAGCAAGCTGCCATTCTGTTTTCTGTGACCTCTGTGTACATATCCTTTCCCTGTTACACCCGGCTTGGCTTCTATCATCCTGTTCCTGCTTTGGAATGCAAAAGATAACTGCTGGAGGTTGTGTGGGGGAGAAGATGCTGTAATGCTTGCCTATTGATTTTCCCAGGACTACTGCACCTGTGTTTTGTCTGATGTTCTGCCTGGTTCTCATGTACTGGGCGCGCAACCGTTTCCTTAGCCCGCCAGCGGGAAAGATATTCATTGGATCTGTATCTGTTTGAAGTTCCTTTATTATGCTTGACCTAACTGTGTATCCCCAGTTCTAACAAAGAACATGTTTGAGTATGTCTTCAACGCTTTGAAATAAATTTTGCTTTTCTTTAAAACGTGGATTTATTCTCGATGCTTGGGGATCCAACAGATTGCCACTCCAGCTCTGGGTTGAGAAATACCTGGAGATTTGGGGTGGGGGTGGAACCTGGGAAGGGGAAGGACCTCAGCAGTATCATGCCATAGAGTCCACCCTCCAAAGCAGCCATTTTCTCCAGGGGAACTGATTTTGGTTGTCTGGATTGTAATAGCGGGAGGTCTCCAGGTGCCACCTGGAAACTGGCAACCCTACTTGAAGGTGTCATAGATACTAGCCATTTAGGCTCATATATCCAAACCAGAAAGCTGGTTTTTATGTATGTCATTGGCCTGCTTGACTTACAGTTGGGGCTGTGATCAGCCGAGGGGAAAAATGTCCTGTCCCCTTAGCAGAGGCTTAATGGGATGTTACTAATTGGGTGGTGTTATTTACCTTGGAGCCATGGAAAGCTTCACCTGCCCATTTCTCCCCATTAAGCCACTGTTAAAGGGGCAGGATATTGTTTTTCTTCAGGTTACTAACAACCCTACCAGTGCAATCCTAAACAGAATTACAGCCTTGTAAGTCCACTGAAGTCACTAGCCTTAGAAGAGTGTAACTCTGCTTAGGACTTTACTGTAATTCCAGGCTGGGCTTCAAACTGATGGTATCTACTGAGAAAGGCTTGCTCTAATTGCAAACACTATACTTAAAAGTTATCCCATTAACTAGAGTGGGAATGACTTCCAAATAAGGTTTTAGGATCAAAGCTTGGAAGGCTATAGTGACGATTTCGGGGGATAGTGGGCAAGCAGCCAGCCACTGGGAATTCAGGCTCAGCTCTAGAAAGAAAAGCAACATTCATCAATTCATTTACTAATAGTTAAACATATCAAATGTCATCTGAATTGTTGTGGATTATTTATTTTATACTGTGAAATAAAAATAAGCAATTGTAATGAATGCGTAGGAATGTTTTGTTGTCTTTACACTCTGGATAAAAAGGTAATAGGAATATATTAAGACTTCTTTCCCCAAGCCTTGAAAGGTTTCACTGAGTTCAGAAATACATCCCTGAAAGTCTTCCTAAGCATGGTTTCTATTTATCTTCCTTGATTTCCTAAGCATGGTTTCTATTTATCTTCCTTGATTTCCTTTGGTTTTATGATGTCCATAGCAAAGCAAGAGGATAAAATAAAAACAAACGGGCTAAAATTTAATCAAGAAGCCAAGTCTCTCACACTGTTATTGTGAGGGGAATCAAACTGTACTGAAATTTCTTACATTTTGTACTAACATGCAGACTGTCTAATAATGCCCAGTTCGACATGCAAAGAACAACTGGCAGGACATCTTTTCCCAGCAAACTGCACCAAGTATGGTGTCGTAGTTGGACAAGGTTCTGGAAGACCCAGATTCAGAGCCCCACTCTGCCATGGAAGCTTGCAGGATGCCCAGCACCCAGTACGCACTCTCTCACACAGCTTAATCTCCCTCACAGGGGTGTAGTGAGGATTCTGTAGAGGAGAGGAGAATGAGGTATAAGCCACTTTCAGCCCCTGATAGGGAGAAAGGCAGGGTACGTGGAGTAAATGAATAAGCAAATAATCTTCAAGGGAAAACATTCAGAGCCCACCCAGGGGTTGTCATGCAAGGACAACTGTGACAAGGAAGATTTTTGCCACGCTTCTGTTCCAGAAGGGAGATAAAACAGTAATCTGTCCTAAGCCTCAATAGTATCTATACAAAATCAGTCCCCTGTCCTATTTCCTTCGCTGAAACGTATGCGGAAATCTGACAGAGTTCTAAATCCGCAGCTTTCTAAATGGCCATCGCTGTGTTCCCCAAGTTTCCTTCCTGAGAACATGTCTGTAAAACCATCTGGTGCATTTTTATTCCAACAGTCCTGCAGATCTTTGAGATGTATTTAAAAAAAGAAATGCATTTTGCTTTTTAAGGAGGTTGACCTGCGGGGGGGGGGGGTTGTTGTAAAAGAGAAGGCATGATAGTATTTCGTTCTTTGTGGCTTTTGGCCAGTTGCCTTTTGGGTAGGTTTTCCAGCCTGAAGATTAATTTGTTTAGTGCATTCCCCCCCCCATCCTTAGTACAAAGAGCTCAAGGCAGTACACATCATTCTCCTCTCCTCCATTTTACCCTCATAACAACCCAGAGAAGTAGGCCAAGTCCAGAGAGAATGACTGGCCTCAGGTCTCCCAGCAAGTTTCACGGCTCTTGGGGTTGAAAGTGCTGAGAATCCCTGGAGATTTTGGGTGTGGAGCAGGGTTTGGGAAAGGGTATAATCAGCAGGATATAAGGGACTCCACCCTCCAAAGCAGCCATTTTAGGCAGGAAACTGTTCTCTGTAGTCTGGACATAAACTGTAATTCCAAGGGATCTCCAGGCCTCGCCTGGTGGTTGGCAACTGTATTAATGGCAATGTAACGATTTGAATCTGGTGGTATGATCCTTACACCCTTCTAAATCCATTGAAGTTAATGGGCTTAGAAGGACAACTCTTCTTAGGATGGCACTGTGTAGGGTTGTCAGCCTCCAGGTGAGGCCTGGGGATCTCCCACTTTTACAACTAGGGCTGCCAAGTGGGGGCGGGGGGGCAGGTAAACCCCCGCTTTGGAGGCCCGATTTCCGACGCCGCAGAATTGGGCCCCTGGGGGAAACCCCACCCCTGTGTGCGCGTCACCAGGAAGTGACGTGGGCACGCTGGGCACGCTGGGGGTGGGGCCACGGCCATACAAGGGAAAACTCAACTGTCACCAGACACCAGCCGAGAGCCCCCCGCTCCCGGCAAAGACACACTTGGCAACCCTATTTACAACTGATCCCCAGCTGACAGAGATCAGCTCCCTGGAGAAAATGGCTGCTTTGAAGGGTGGACTCTATGGCATTGTATCATGCTGAGGCCCCTCCCCTCCCCTCCCCAAACCCCACCCTCTCCTGGATCCCCCCCCCCCAAGTCTCCAGGTATTTTCCAACCCAGACCTGGCAACCCTAGCACTGTGGCACTCCCAGCTCTTGGTTTGACACCCTTGCTACTATACCGTGCTGATTCTCTGCCCTTGTAACAGCAGCAAGTTAAAGCAAATAAAGATATCTAGGTAACATGTTGTTATTCAGGAATTTTAGGAGTTTGGGGTGACAATCTATATGTAGGGCAAATGACTATTCATCCCAGAAGGTCTTGGACAGGCAGCTGTTGAATACTAACATCCTAGCACAAATGCTGCCCTTTCCTATGCATATTTGCTTGGAAGCAAATCCACTTAGTTTAGTTGTACTGTTGAGTGAGGATTTAGCCACCTCTTTCAGAACTTGGAAGAAGGGAGCACAGCCACATTGTGACCGTCTCTGAGGACCATTGGATACTAGTTTTCTTTTAGTGAGCTTGAACCCTGTAGTTATGAGCTGAATTGAAAAAGTTTGTATGTATGTGAAAAAGGGGATGCATGGTATATATATATATTGCTTGTTTTTTCATCCAACAATTTTTTTATTGGAAGGTAAAAGACACAAATATATGAATAAGTAACAGCATTGTGATTTGGCTTATATCTAGAGTGCAGTGTGAAATGAAACTCTGTATAAGGAATTAATAATTATTATCATATGGCACTGTGTATAGTATAGCCAAGACATCCTAAGATCAGGGCTATTTTTGGGCAGGAACGCACAGGAACAGAGTTCTGGCTGGCTCCCAAGTTGGCCACGGCCAGCAGGAACTCATTAGCATAATAGGCCACACCCAACAGCAGAAACTAATTAGGATTGGCTACAATTAGGGGTGTGTGGCCTAACATGCAAAAAGCCCTGGGTTTTGACAACAAACAAGGTAAAGAGAATAAGAAGCAAAAGGTAGGTGTGGCTGGATGACCACACTTCTGGTAACATGGGGGTGTGGCCTACTATGCGAATGAGTGGTGCTGTCAGGGTGTGACCTAATATGCTAATGAGTTCCTGCTGCTGGGTATGGCCTATTATGCTAATGAGTTCCTGCTGGGCTTTTTCTACAAAAAAAGCCCTTCCTAAGATTGTCTGGCAGCAAAAAGCTCTAGCTCTTTTAGCGTTACGTACCACTAGGTAGCAAGCTAGACTTTTTTTTTTGAGGCAAGAGACATTTCAGAGGTGCTTTGCCATTGCCTGCCTCTTCCTTGGATGAGAAATTCCTTGAAAGTCGCCTATCTAAATACTAGCCAAGGCCGACCTTGCTTAGCTTCCAAGATCTGACGGGATGGGGCTAGCCTCGGCCATCCAGATCAGTGCTCTGTATAAGGAACTCCTTCTCAAAATAACCATTTTCTATAATGTATCTGATTTGATAAAATGTTATCAACTATGCATGTGGGACATTTACTGTCAGGACTTTTTTTTCTGGGGGAATGCACCGGAATGGAGTTCTAGAACTTCTTTGACAAAATTCTTTTAAAAATGTTTAAAAGTTCATGAGTTTTCTGTGTACAGATGAAAAACTTCATTTCCCTCTTGAGAGTTCCAGCACCTTTAAAAAAAAAAAAAAAAAAGCACCCTGTTTACTGTGTATTTAAATACTTCTTTAACAGGGAATGAAGAGGGAATTTTTAAAAGAGAGCATGTTCCTTTATTCTATGACTGTGGGAAATTTAAAGTAGAGGTCAACTGTGAATGTTGTGAAAGATTTGTAATAGGATTGGTACTTTAACCGATTCTAATCTTATTAATGGGATTTACAATAAAAACACACTTTTAAGCAACATTGAGTTCCAACTGTTGGACAACTTGGTTGTTATATAATTATGTACTGTTGCAGTCCTCATTCTTTGAGTGTGTGTAAGATCAGAATGGTCTGGGTATTAAAGATGGGTTGTAAAATATTTTAATTGTGGAAGAATTATGGCTTTTAAGAACTAGAGCCAGGGGTCATTTCGTAGAAAAATAGCTGCAGGAGCTCATTAGCATAACTTATTAGCATATACCACACACCATCTGTGCACCAGCCCCTCTGACAGGCAGAAGCACCTGGGATCCATTCTTTCCCCCCCTCCCTTCCCTTCGCCTCCAAGTCGGGCAAAGAAAAAAAGGAGGGGGAGGATCTCAGGCGCTTCTGGGTGAATTATAGAATCATAGACTCATGGAGTGGGAAGGGACCTCCAGGGTCATCTAGTCCAACCCCCTGCACAATGCAGGAAATTCACCAATACCCCACACACACCCCAGTGACCCCTGTTCCATGCCCAGAATATGATTTAAAAAAACCTCCAGGATCACTGGGGGCCAAACTGGCCTGGAGAAAAATTGCTTCCTGGCCCCAAAGCGGCAATCAGCATTTCCCTGGGCGTGTAAGAAAGGGCCACAAGAACTAAGCACTGATGCAACCCTTCCTGCTCTACCTCTCATGATTTGCCTAAGTTCACACAATCAGCATTATGATCCTTTTAAAGTTGAAAGCATGATATAAATGCAAAGGACTATTTGTAAGATTATCTGTAAGACACAAGACCAGGACACATCTCACTTCTGGCAATCACTTGGAGAGACCCTAGTGATCTGAATCTGCTTCCTGCAGTTCGGACCCATTATATCCTATGGGCCATTGAAGTCAATGGCAAAAACATAGGGTATATTCTGGGAGCTGGAGGGGAGGGGGTTTGAGGGAGAGGCTCCAAAATCACAGGGTAGCTGCTGGAGCCTCTCCCCAAGATACCCTCCATGTTTCAGGAACATTGAACCAGGGGGTCCAATTCTACGGGCCCCCAAACAGATTGCCCCCATCCCATCCATTGTTCTCCATGGTGGAGAAAAAAGTTACATCACACGCGACATTACACGCGAGAGGTGGAATTTACCCCTATGAGTCGAAGGCCACCACCCCGGGGCTCAGGGAGGCAAGGGAACATTTCGCCCTGCCCCTCCCCCCGCGTGCGGGCGTCGCAGCTGCAGCAGAGAACAGCGACAGCGACCATATCTTTTTAAAGAGCCCCCCCCCCCGAGAGCTGGGGGAGCCAGAATGACCTCTCACATGTGATGTCCGAGCAGCATACGAGAGGTGGAATTTGCCCCTACAAGTCCAAGGCCACCACCCCGGGGTTCAGGGAGGCAAGGGAACGTTTCACCCCTCCCCTCCCTCGCGCGTTGGGGTCGCAGCTGCCGCCGAAAACAGCGACACGGCCATAACTTTTTAATGATGCCCCTCCTGAGAGCTGACCATTTTTTGTTAATTTACTTGACAAGGCCAGTAAAACTGATGACATTCACTTTTTCAAGGCCTTTTACTGAACACACACGAAGCTGCCTTATACTGAATCAGACCCTTGGTGCATCAAAGTTAGTATTGTCTCCAGGGTCTCAGGCGAAGGTCTTTCACATCACCTCCTACCTGATCCTTTTAATTGGAGATGCTGGGGATGGAACCTGGAACCTTCTGCATGCCCCTCCCTTTATGTTTAAACCTGAATTCCTCAAACCACTCAAAACTGCCTTTAGTATATCTAGCCCTTTTTAGCCTTGTCTACTTTATTCTGATAAGTGGAAACTCTCCAAGACTCAGTTTGATGTATTGATTAAATAGTGCAGACTCCTCCACATGCAGCTGCTGGGGTGTGACCAGTGTTCCCTCTAAGCTGAGTTAGTGTGAGCTAGCTCACTGTTTTTTAGCCTCCAGCTCACAGTTTTGTCTTAGCTCAGGAAGGATGGCTCCAGAGCAAACTAATTTAGGCAGTAGCCTAATCGCTCACCCACAACTTTAATGCCAGTAACTCACAAAGTGGGATTTTTGCTCACAAGACTCCACAGCTTAGAGGGAACATTGGGTGTGACCCTTGGTCAGTCATAAGTTCTTTCAGAGCTGTTCTTTCAAATGCAGTTCTAGAGAGAGCTCTCTCAGCCCCACCTACCCCACAGTGTGTCTGTTGTGGGAAGGGAAAGGGATTGTAAACCTCTCTGAGACTCCTTTGGGTAGTGAAGGGCGGGGTATAAATCCAATCTTTTCTTCTTCTTCTCTCTTAAGGCAGAGGTCTTCTCCAAGCCTCGTAGCTGGAAATGCTGGGGCTGAATCTTTCTGAATGTAAAGCATACTATCTACTACTAAGCTATGGTTCCTCCCCTCTAGGCCCCAAATTCTAGCCACTATACCACACTGAGCCACTTCTTCATTGTACCATTTGAATGGCTCTTAATTTGAATGCTCATGATATCCTAGATTGTTACATCATGTACATAGTTCCAGAGTGGCAGCCGTGCTGCTCTGAAGCAATAGAACAAAGTTAGAGTCCAGTGGCACCTTTAAGACCAACAAATGTTTGATTTATGGTATGAGCTTTTGTGTGCATGCACACTTCCTCAGTTGCATCATGTGACAATCATACATAATGTATCTATTTCACATCCTATACACAGTGTACATGTGCTCAGATGCCGCAGCCAGTTGCACGTGTGACGAAACATTTGTCTTAATTTCCCTCGACATAATGACTTTAGTTTGCAGTCCATTTTGTCTGAGCATAGTGTTTTGATAATTAACAAACCTATTTTATTCCTGTATGGATGTGTATTGTATTTTATCAGCAGGTACTGTAATATATGAGAAGAGTACTTCTGTGCTTGGATTGTGTTTAAACATAAATCCTTTCCTTGATAGATGTCTGTGTAAAGTGCTGTCTAGTTGCAGCCGACTCATGGCAACCGACCCCAGCAAGGGGCTCTTCGAGGCAAGTGAGAAGCAGAGGTGGTTTGCCTGGGCCTTCCTTTGCAGGGCCTTCCTTTGTAATCTCCCTACCCAGTACTGACCCTGCTTAGCTTCCAAGATTGGGCTATGCCATGTTGCCTTCCCTCCCTCCTTGATAGATAGCCGTGTGACAGGTGGGATAATTTGCCATCCATGGCTGATGGTGCTGTGTAAATATTGTCTGGAGACTGGTGTATCACCTGTGCTGGTTGTGAGTCTCATTGTACAACTACAGATGCTCTGTCATCTTGGTGCTTGGGGGGGGGGTCAACAGTGGGAGGGCTTCTAATGTCCTGGCCCCACTGGTGGACCTCCTGATGGCACTGGTATTTCTGGCCACTGTGGGATACAGAGTGTTGGACTGGATGGGCCTTTGGCCTGATCCAACATTGGCATCTCTTATGTTCTTACTAGCAGTAAAGCCCGTTGTGAAAGCAATACAACGAGATCTAGAAAGAGGCTCTGGGGCAGTGCTCTGGCTTTGGGCAAACAGTGTCAATTTGCTGTGGTGACCTCAGCAGGGTATAATGACAGAGTCCACTGTTTTCTCCAGAGGAACTGATCTCTGCTACCTGAAGAGCAGTTGTAATTGTGAGTAATCTGTAGCCCTCACCTGGAGATTGGCAACAATTGTTACCCAGGACAAAATGGCTGGTTTGGAGGGTGGAGTCTATGGCATTCTACCTGTCTGAGATCCCACCCCTCCTCAAACCTCACCCAACCCCACTCACTCCAGGGCCGGCGACTGGAGGTGCAAGCCTCCGGCTGCCGGGTCCTTTTCCACCCCCCCACTCCAGGACCGGAGACAGGAGGCAGAAGCCTCCGGTCGCCCACTCCCTTCCCCTCCCCCACCACCCACTCCCAACAGGCACTGAGGGGAATGTAGGGTTGCCAGCTCTAAGGAGG
>NW_015160904.1:240422-279191 GCF_001447785.1 Gekko japonicus
CTGGAGTGTGGGCAGCATGGCATTGTATCTGTCTGAGGTCCCCCTCTTCCTCCTCCTCCTCAGATCCCACCCTCAGCAGGCTTCATCCCTAAAATATCCTGGAAGTTTCCAACCTGGAGTTGGCAACCCTATGTCCTGGAGTTCGAACCTGGAGTTGGCGACCATCAGCCAACGTTTATCTGCCTGTCTGTCTTTACAACCCCCCCCCCACACACACACACACAGCCTCTGCCTAGGGGGCAGCTGACATCATTCTCCTCTCCCAACTGAAAATTCCAACTGCCTTGGGGGGGGGTGAGTTTGAGGTGTGGAATGGAGTGTAGTCCAATCAGCTTCCATATGTAAATGACCTTGGAACGCTGGCCGGGACTGCACAAAGCAGCCAATTAACCCAGCCAGTGTCTTCCGAGTGGCAGTTTTTTCGGCCTAACACTAAAGGGGTCAATTTTAGAATTCTGGCACCCAAAACTCTTTTATAATAAGGGAGAGATGTTCTTACAGATGGGGGGGGGAGAGCGAAAAGGAGCCTTGAGGCATCATTTATCGGAGACATTGTGATTTTTAAACATTAAAAATGCAACTTTTACGGGAGTTTATAATGCTGCGGTGGCTCAAGTGGTTAAGACGCTGAACTGCAGCCTGTGGAAGGTCGGTAGTTCAGCAGTTTGAGACCCGAGTGTGCCGCATGACGGAGTGAGCTCCCGTCTCCAGTTCCAGCTCCTGCCAACCTAGCAGTTCAAAAGAAAGAAACTGCAAGTAGATAAATAGGTACCACTTTGGTGGAAAGGTAACAGCGTTCCGTGCGCCTTGGTGTTTAGTCATGCCGGCCACATGACCACGGAAACGTCTTCGGACAGCGCTGGCTCTTCGGCTTTGAAACGGAGATGAGCACCGCAACCCTAGAGTCAGATTCGACTGGCTTTCGAGCAAGGGAATCTTTACCTTTTATAATGCAATTATTATGCAGTTATACAATATTGTCCTGGCTTGGATGGCCCAGGCTAAGCCGACCTCATCACATCTCGGAAGCTAAGCAGAGTTGGCTCTGGTTAGTACCTGAATGAGACCACCAAGCAATATCAGGGTTACTTGGGACAGTCAGGCAATGGCAGACCACCTCTCTTTGTCTCTTGCCTCGAAAATCCCATAGGGTCGCAATAAGTCGCCTGTGAATTGATGACCCTTTCCACCGCCACTATTATGCAACTCACTCACTGCAAAGCAGAAAGTCTGCATTTAAATCAAATGCATTTTGTTGTTGGCCAAAAGGACTGAGATTGCAGGAAGTGCTGCATTTTGGCCTAAGTGGGTTGAGAATTGCAACCGTGAAATCTTGTCTGGAAGTTAAGGTAATCCGACAAGCCTTTGCCCAACAAAGGAAACTGCACTAATCCCCTACAAATCAATCCATGTAACTACCAGTGTGCTTGTGACAGACCATTGTGTCACAAATGGAAAGCAAGGACAGGGTTGGCCCAGGACATTTTAATGGCAGAAAGGACGTCCAAATGACAGCTTTTTGTTTCCCACAAATTAACACAAAGGGAATAATACACCAGGAAACTGTCCTGTACAGGCTCCATGAACAGGCATGTCTTTTGCAGGTCTTGTACACAAAAACGTCCTGGTGAATACGTGAGCTTTGATCATTAGGGATACCAACAGGCCTGGAGAAAAATGGCCTGTCCCATGGAATGGAGATTGAATGTGTGGAAATGGCCCATTGAAGCTTCTTGTGTTAAAAGGACAGGACATCTTTTCTTCAGGCAGCTGGCAACCCCATTGGCCCCATATGTCTGTCTCCCACTTTGCCACTGTGAATTGCGTGCTGCAGGATTTTTTTTTTAAAGCCACCATGTTACCACCCAATCCTATTAACTCTGACTTCAGAGTAAGCTTTATGTGTTTAGGATTGAAGTCTAAGAGCTGAAATGGTGATTTGTGAGCTAACATGAAGCTTGATTCCAGAGGAAAAGGAACAGTAGGAAATAAGTAGTGGTCTGTGGCACCTAGAAGTAGATAACATGTTACCTCATGCTGGGGTTGCCAACTCTCAAACTGTTTTTGAACAGACAAAAGTGGTCTCCCTTACTGTTAGACGTTCAGCAACCGCTTAATCTAGAGACCTCACTGCAAAATCACATCATGGAGATGAAGCTGCATCTACTGAGAGCCAGTTTGGTGTAGTGGTTAAGTGCGCAGACTCTAATCTGGGAGAACCGGGTTTGATCATTCCCCACTCCTCCACTTACACCTGGCTGGATGACCTTGGGCAAGCCGTAGTTCTGATAAGAGCTGTTCTTGAAAAAGAGCTGTTTCTGTCAGAGTTCTCTCAGCCCCATCTACCTCACAGGGTGTCTGTGGTGGGGAGGGGAAGGGAAAGGAGTTTGTAAGCCACTCTGAGACTCCTTTGGGTAGTGAAGGGCGGGGTATAAATCCAATCTCTTCCCTTCTTCTACTGGTATTCTTCCAATCAAGTTGCTGCTAGGGCATTTTCTTCTGATCAGCTGGCACCCCATGGTTCGATTCCCCACCACCACCTTCCCATTGTCTTCACTTGCGACTGGCTCCCCCGCCCCCCGGCTTGTCAAAATTCTGTTTTTCTGACATGTGAATTTCCCATGTTCTGCTCCCTAGGTCTTGGATAAATGCGCCGCCTTACTCCTCATTTCACTGCTTGCTATTGCAATGAGGTTTCAATATACATTGCATATATATGTTGCTTAATCTTTTACCACAACAGTCTCTCTCGGTCTCTTTCTAATGTCACAAATGGTTGAAATTTTGGGGTGGCTGAAAGAAGCTCAAAGGTCGGGGCTGAAGCATCTCTATGAAACCGAATGGAAACACATATATGATTATTTTTCCCTCAGGAAACCGAGAGAGGAGTTCTCTGACTCCTCCTCTGCCCCTTTAGATCGAGTGAAGAAACTCGCGTGGTCGAAGGCCGGGGGGGGGGGGTTGAAGAGGAACTCAGCCTATGGCAGCTGAAGAAAGTACTCTCTTTGGTTTCCACCGCTCGTTCGCAACACATTCTTCTTGATCTGACACAGACTATCACTTCCCCGCTAGCAAAGCCGCCTGAGCCTCCCAATCTCAGAGCGGAGTGCACGCTGGGAGTTGTAGTCCTTCCGAAGAGCACTATGTTAGCAGTGGGCGGCGTGGTCTCCTCGCTTGGGACTACATTGCCCAGGCGGCGAACGGGGAGTATATAAGGAGCTGCGGCGAGCCTGTGGAGTGCAGTAACCATGTGGATGTGCCGCTGAGCTAAGTCTTCGTGGAGCTTGAGCCCGAGCAGGGGCTGCTGAGTCTCTATCCCTAACGGAACTCGGCGGGAGTCCGGGCTGCCTTCGGGACCATGGGATTACAAAGCGGCTCGTAGCCCACTCCTCGCTCCAGCTCTCGGGCAAGCAGAGCCCCTTATGCAATCAGGTAAAACAGGCAAAGCGGGTGGCGGTGAGAGAGAGAGCGCTCAGAAGCAGCGGAACTTTTCCGGGGGGAGGCTGGAGCTCTTGGCTCGCCCCTTTTGGAACCCTTGCCTTGCAGCCCTTGAAAGCTGTCTCTGGCGCATGTGTTCCCTCCTCCCCCGGTTCTGGTCAGATCGCCCCGATCCTGGTTCTGCCGAAGGGATTGTGGCAGCAAGCAACAGGATCAAAATAACGCTCTTTCTCCCCCCCCCCGCCCAAGTTTGCAACTCTGACCAGCCTCCGAAAAAGACTTCTTGAAATCTGCGGGGAGGGCAAGGCATCGATCTCGCTTGCATGGTTGACAAAGAAGCTTTCCCCATCTCATGGTTACGGATGCAGCTTGCAAACGATAAGGGTTGGGGTACGGGAGGAAGGGAATGTGCGTGCGGGGGTGGGGGGATGAGGGCTGGCGTTTGGGGGAAAGAAACGGACCGATAGAGACGTTTCCCAGAGTTCTGAGTCTCGATCGACATCCTCTCATTCCCCCCTTCATATTGCTCCTGTCTCGTGGAAACACTGTCAGATCCTCCTCCTTAGGGTTGATTTGTCTTCTTGTGCAAAGCTGCTTGAAAGACTTGCTGTAGCCTTTGGCAACAAAGTTCTGGGGAACCATTTAAGTAAGTAAATAAACGTTTATGTCTTGCCTTTCCTCATGGTTCAAGACGGTTTACAGTAATGGTAAAAAACATTTCTTGTTCAACCAGAATACGATGACAAACCCCAAATCTTCCCCACCCCCCAAGACGCCTGTCTTTCAAGCCCCTTCAAAAGCCCTGGCAAACAACCCCTTTAAAAGCCTTGGCACACAATGTGAGTTACGGTGTTTCTAAGTTATTCCTTTTGTATCTAATAGAATGGAAGGAAACTAGCAAAGGTCAGCTCAGGTTCCTGATGCTTAAGCATTAACAGGTCTGAGATATCTAGAATCTCAAAAATCCTTTTTCAAAGTAGGCACTGGAGGTAGATTTTCTGGGCAGTGGCATGTTATTACTCTGCCAAAGAGTAACAGTTTAATTGTGCAAACATACATGGATCTGATCTCAGTCCAGGGAAAGGATTTATAGTGGCATCATCGTAATCATTTATTTACATGTACAAAGTGCTTATGAGTTCCTTTTGGAAATGAGGCAATGGGAACTGTACAAAATATTCCAGATATGGCTGCACTGTAAGGCCACCACACTATTGACTGTTTTATTTTCAGTCCCTTTCCTTAATAAATTCCCCAGTGTGGAACGTTGTTTTCACCACTCCACACAGTGAATGGAGGTATCCATTGTGATCCCAAGAACTCTTCTCTGGCCATTGCTAGTTCAGGCCCCAGGAGTGTATCTGTGAAGATGACATTGGTTTCCTCAGTGGGCATAATTTCTCACTTGTAGCCTTGGAATCTCCTTTGCCAGTTTTTGGCCACTTTGGATCTCGTCACAGTTGTCCAGAGTTTTCCCCATCTTGAATAAATCCTTGTAATCCACAAATTCAGCAAGCTCACTGGTCACCTGTGACTTCAGGTCACGTGTGAATAAATTAACTAGCATCTGTCCAGTGTGGGGCCCTAGGGCAACTTGCTTCTGACTTTGCTCAGCCTGTTTCCTGGCTTTCCCCTTATCCCATGAGTATTAAACTTATTCAGGACCTTTTGATAAAGGACTTACTCTGTTTTATTGTGTTGATTTTTATGCTTATGTCCTCTGGTCAGAAGAGCTTATTCAGAAAAGGAAAGGATAAAGGACTTAATTTAAAGCTTTTTGGAAATCCAAGTAGGCAGTGTCTCCTCGACCATCTGTCTCTACATGTTTGCTGATACTTTCAAAGAATTCTAATAGGCTGGTGTGGCTTCCTCCTCAACAAGTTTTGTTTGTTGCCTTTTTGCTTAATTATTGCAGTATTAACATTGTTTTTCACTAACGTACTTAGAGTAGATATTACACTAATGGGGCCTGTAATTTCCAAGATCACCCCATGGGCACACTTATCAAAATTGATATTATCCTGGATACTTACCAGTCTTTTAGTAAGGAGGCTGATTTTAGTGAATGAGAACAGTGACAATTGTGTTTGTATTACATGTGTAGTGTGCCGGGGCTTTACAAGAATGAACTTATCAGCATGAGCGTCTTATGAGAGAGAGCAATATTCTTCCCATTTACTGAGTCGTGTAAATGGAGTCTGGGTTGTCCAAAGCAACCCTCTGAGTCCCTGTCCAAGCAGTGATTTTTTTGTTGGCAAGATACTTGCTAGACAACACTAGTTACTAAGTTATTTTGGCATATAATGAGTATATGTTTGTTTGTTTGTTTTTTAGAAGGAAGGGAAATCTGAGCTGCCTGTGACTTGGCTGTCACTTCTGTTTCTTTTTCTAAGGCTGTCTCTGGGGTTCCTCTGCATATTCCAAATGTCCTTAAAATGCTTGGGGATGTGAAGATGGACCAGAAAGTAGGCATTTTATTTGTAGGGTGGAGACTCCATATTGCCCAACAATCTTCTTGCAGCTGAAGACAGAAGTGCCTTGCCTCTTTAGATGTAATGAATCCTAGGGATTAGAATGAGTGAGCAGGCTTTTCTTTTTGGTTTGGTCTACACCATCAGCAGTCTTAACACACCATTAGTGAAGCCCAGTATGTAAAGTTTTCAAATCATCATGATATTGGATTTAGTCAGTACCCTACCAGCCCCCGTCCTTTGTAGATGGATAGAACCTAGAATCTTCAGACAATGCTAATATCAGCATACTATGAGGTTGCTGCATGTCTCCTACTGAATAGCTTCCTCTTCTCAGATGTTAAGAACTGAAACATTTTCAAAATCTGTAGAATGCACTGTTATGACTAGATTACAAAAGGACTAGTCAGGCGTGTGACACGATATGGTCTAACTTCCCACGAGTCATAAAATCCCTAATCTATTTACTTCTGCCCTTCTATCATCAATTTATCTAATTCTCAGCATGGCCCCTCCTATGGATACTTAAATTCAGAGATTGAGTCTATGAACAGACAAGGCCTGTTTACAAATTTGAAAAAATAACACCAGATTTGCAGAATAATCTGAAAATTTAAAATACTTTGGGAGAGTAAACATCCTCCAAAATAATAGAAGCAACACCTGTAAGTTTAAGAAATGAATGCCCACTCAGTGGCTGTTGTGAGGGTTGCTAGGGAACCCTAACAGTATTGCTAGCCTTCAAGCTTTTGTTTCTGTCATTAGGCAGAGGAGAAGAGACAGAAACCTTTCAAGGGCTGTTTTAGCTATTGAGGGAGGACTCATTGGGGGTTGGAAGCAGGAATCACTGGGCAACTTGCTGCCACATGACTTGCATGACTCACTCAGGCCTAGCTGCTTGGTTCTGTTCAACACCAGCCACTTTATGAAAGCCAGTGTGGTGTAGTGGTTAGAGTTTCAGGTGAGGAAGTGGCAGACTCTCACAAGTGCTTGTGTGTTCCCCACCAAGCAACAGGGCCCAGCTGGCATTATGTCAAGTTTTCCTTGGTAGAGGCTGCTGGGGGAGGGAAGGAGGGAAAGTTGAACACGTGGGGCAGAAAAGGGAGGTTGGCTGTTGAGAAGGAAGCAGAAAAAAGGGAGAAGCTATGGGGGCTATCAGGGAAGGGAAAAGTGGAATAGGAGAGAAGGAGAAAATGAGGTGCCCCCTGCACGTCCATGTGGGCCCCCTGCTTCTCTCTTCCATAACTTTCCCTCTTCTTTGGTTCTAGGGATCCTTAGACTTGATTGCTGAATACTTCACTAGGTTAATTGGGGTAGGCAATACTGCCTGACACTGAGAACATCTACCTAGAGAATATGTGTAAGAGGGGCTACCTGCCCCTCTCCTTCCCACACACAGAAAATTCTTTTCCCTAGGAGTCAGACCAGGACAGCTATCACTTCGGGTCTGCTCTGGTTGTAAGCCATTATGTTTGGGAGTGTGATAAGTTGAGTGAAGGCTTAGATGTGAAGAAACTAGGAGTGGCAGTAAGTCTTTTCTCAGAAATCATGACTTTGGCATTAACTCATATACTAAGAGAGTTTGCTACATGAGATCTTAATATGCATCTTCACCATTTTCTGTGAACAGATCAACCATGTGTTTTTTAACTTTGGTACGTCTGTTTGGAGACTTGTTTTTTGAGGGTATGAATTTGGTCTACTGAAGCTGGAAAACACACATTACTCTGCAGATTATATGTAGAAAGGAGGATCACACGCATTGTCCTCTCCTGGTGCGCAAGGCAGGAGTGCCAAAATTCTAATGACCAAGAAGGCCTTAGCTCTACTCAAGATCTCTTTTGTTGCGTGCAAGTTCAGTAAGTAGCAATAATGGGATTTTTCTTGTGTTTCATAAATTGTTTCAGTAAGCCCTGCAATATTTCCACTTTGTAGATCTTGCTTTGAGTGGATCGGCTCTTATTTTTATGTATGGTTGGTTAGTATTCTTTTCCTGTGTTACAGTTGGAAGCCTGAGAGATTGGGCCATCTAGTAATCTGATGGTTGAAGTAATATTTTGAGTAGGCATTTCTCAGCTCAGTGCGCTTAACCCTGCACTACAGTTCTGGGTTGTCTTTAAAATCCTATACCTAGGCTACCCAAATGTGAAGCAAGAATTCAAAATGATGATTAAAAATTGCTTCTTATGGTCAGTGCAAGTCTAAACAAAAAAAAAAATCACTGTAAAAATTCTCTTTGAAAATACTGGCGGTGGTTTTTAGAAAGTATTGTTTTGTCAGAGATGGGCCTCTTTAGTAGTAATTTGAGAGTGTATTGGCTCTTCTCCTAAGCTTTTAAAAATACTTGATACATAAGTAAAGAGATGTATTATATAAACACACATGAATGTTGTTGCAGATTTAGCTGTGGATGGTCTTAAATGGTCAAAAGATGGGCAGTTGCAGCTGGCTAGTTCTGAGGGTCTTGGTAACTAGTCTAACAGTCTAAATATTTAGTTGTTTCCTGGACTACAATAACTGGTGTTTTTTTTAAATGCCACATACTTCACAATTGTGTGCTGTTTAACTTCCTGTTCTTTCTTTCTTAAAAAAATTTAAGTTACTGAGACGGTCAGTCATTTTGGGGCCAAATTGTAATCCTAAAGGTGGCAAAAATGGAATTTGAGCTTAAGTGATTATTTGCTGGCTTTTAAAGGTACCTCTCGCCCAGTCTGAAAATAACTGGCTTTTAAAGGTACCTCTCGCCCAGTCTGAAAATAACTGCTTGTAGATGTCTGAATGTTGTAGTGGGTGGAGTCAGAAGACAGAACAAGTTCAGTCCCATCCTGCTGGGTATCCATAAATGTCTCAATAGCATTAATGCCGGTAAGTGATGCGGCCATGGTCTAGCAGAACAAAGACAGCAAGCTGGCGAGCACTTCTGACTGCCCATGTATTGGTGGTGCACAGGGAAAATGTATAGTGGGGGGAAAAGGATAATGAAACAACCAACCATTCCCTATCTCATTGGTAGAAGGAGACTTGCATCTGCCCTCGGAAGGCATCCAGAGATCTGAGAAGGACAGAGGATTTGGGACTACTGCTACATACTGATAATGAGTGAGAACTTAAATACTGGTTAGGGCTTGATATGGATTGTTAGTTGAAAGCCAGTGATGCAAGCAGTGAGAGATGCAAGGCCGTCTTAACCAAGGCAGACTGTCTAGTTGATGAACAGTTAAAACGTCTGGACCCCACAGGGGAAGAAAACTATAGTTGGCTCTTTCCATCCAGATCCTGATAAGCTAGGTCAACCGCATAATCTGTTATAGTAGTTGGGAGCACTCAATTCATATTCCCAGTGAGGAGGAGCAATACCCCAGTCCTTAAAGATGTTGAAATGTGCCAGATGCATTAGCAGTGGTGCAATGCAATGCCATAACTGGAGGAAATAAAGTATCTGCTAAGTGACTGTGATTTGTAGTTTGACATCTGCTCCAAGCTGTGGGTGTTTATCTGTAGTTATCCAGGTGGAAACAGATTCGTATCCTCTGCAGCAAGATCGGGAATGGAATGTAGTTTATAGCCTGTACTGAACTATAACATGCAATCTTGTGAGTCAAGAAAAGGGGAGAAAGACGAAACAGTAAATGTGTGCAAGGCCACAACCTAGTTTGTCTTCACAGTCTTGCATAGCTAGTCCCCATTCCATCCCTAGATCTCTATATTGAAATGAACATTGGGGTTTCTTCTTCTCTCTTACATGTAGGAGTTTTGTTCTCTTTCACTTCTCACCACATACAACTGGATATACTTTCTCTTCTACAAAACTGCATTTGTCTTGTCATACAAGTATATGAACACATTTCCACTGTGCCTGTATTCTTGTTGTGGCAGTTATTGCTGAATTCATACCCGAGTAATGGAGCTTGCTGGATGGCTTTGCTTCTCTGTGTGGCGCAATTCTGCCCATCTTTGGGTTGGGATCTCCTAAAGCCTGAATTGTGCATTCTGACAACATTGGTATCTTGAAAGTAAAAGTGTATATTGCATTTGTGACGCAGAGAAACATATGTCTAGATGTTATCACTTAATCCCAAATCTCTGGTGGTGCACCCTGCTCATTGCTCAGTGACTTCACTTAGGACTTCACTTTTAAAATTGGTGATGATATTTCTAAGATTCCTCTGCACCTGTTGGATGTGTTGTGGGCTGCACTGGGGGATCCTGGTGCACACCTGGGGATGCTTGGTGCAGAGGTGGGATATCGGGGGGGGGCGGCTCCCTGCTTGGAAAGACATAACACAGTAGACTTGTTAAACTGAATTCTATGCCAGCTTTTCCCATTCTGTGAGTCCTGATCTAATAGTGGGTCCCAGGTTTTTGCAATTTCATTGATTTATGCATGCCCTTTTTCTTTTTTCCAAGTGGTGCAGTAAATTTGGAATTGTGGATCATCATATCAAAAAGTCCGGAAGCCACTCTTCTATACTGCAAGAGTGGCAATAAAGATAACACTCTTCCTGGACCTAGGACCAAGTAGCTGATTCTTTTTTTAATTGCCTGACACAAGTCATGCATACGGCAGGTGTTGTGGACAACCAGTATAGATCCCCCTGTTATGATTTTGTGTTAGGATGGAGTGCTACAAATTACAGTCTGGCATCTCATCACCTACAAGCAGCAGTACAGAAGAGACTCGACTTTTGTGGGCATTAAGCCATAACACTGGCTGCTTTATCTTTTGTTTTTTGATAGCAAAGCTTAATTTGGATCCAAGTTCAACTCTTTACTTTTTCTCTCTACCTTTGAGCATGTGTAGAGTGATTTCACTTACTGCTCAGTACTTCTAGAGCAGTCATATACAGCCACATGAAACTGCCTTCTACTGAATCAGACCACTGGTTCCTCAAAGTTAGTATTCTCCAGGACTGGGCTCCCCAGTCTTAGGCAGAGGTCTTTCACATTAGTTATTACTTGATCTTTTTAACTGGAGATACCAGGGACTGAACTGCAACTTTCTGCATGCCAAGCAGATGCTTAAGGTGTGGCAACTTTCTACTTTCATAGAATCTTAGAGTTGGAAGGGACCTCCAGGGTCATCCAGTCCAACCCCCTGCATAATGCAGGAAATTCACAAATACCTCCCCCCCCCCCAACCCCAGTGACTCCTGCTCTGTGCCCAGAAGATGGCAAAAAAATTTCCAGGGTCACTGGGGGCCAAATTGGCCTGGAGAAAAATTGCTTCCTGACCCCAAAGTGGCGATCAGCATTTCCCTGGGCATGTAAGAAAGGGCCACAAGAACTAAGCACTGATGCCACCCTTCCTGCTCTCCCTCTCATGATCTGCCTAAGTTCACAGAATCAGCATTGCTGTCTAGTGTCTTTTTAAAAACCTCCAAATAAGGAGAGCCCACCATCTCCTGAGGAAGCCTGTTCCACCAAGGAACCACTCTAGCTGTCAGGAAGTTCTTCCTAATGTTTAACCGAAAACTCTGATTTAATTTCTACCTGTTGGTTCTGGTCTGACCTTCTGGGGCAACAAAAATCAGATCGTACAATCCTCTGTATGACAGCCCTTCAAGTCCTTGAAGATGGTTATCATATCACCTCTCAATCGTCTCCTCTCCAGGATAAACATACCCAGCTCCTTCAGCCTTTTCTCATAAGATTAGGTCTCCAGACCCTCACCATTTTCATTGCCCTCCTCTGGACACGTTCCAGCTTATCTATACCCTTATTAAATTGTGGTGCCCCAAACTGAACACAATAATCTAGGTGAGGTCTAACCAGAGCAGAATAAAACAATACCATCACTTCATGTGATCTGGGCACTATACTTCTGTTGATACAGCCCAAAATCGCATTTGGTTCATTTCATTGTAGAAGAGGACAACTTAATCTGTTTCAGAGCTTCTACTGAAAGGAATCGAAGTGGGACAAGAGGAATTGCAGTGATCACCCCACTGCTAGGCACTTCATACATGCAAAAGCCTCTCTAGGGCTGACCAAAGCACATTTCTCCCCACCGCTGAAACTCTTTCACTAAGACTTATGAATTAACCAACATTCCTGGTTTAGGGTAGGGGTAGAGGTGACTCAAGTGGTTAAGACACTGAACTGCAGATCGGAAGGCTGGTAGTTAAACAGTTCGAGACCCGAGTGCTGCATGACGGAGTGAGCTCCAGTCTCTGGCCCCAGCTCCTGCCAACCTAGCAGTTAGAAAGCAAGAAATTGCAAGTAGATAAATAGGTAACCCTTTGGTGGGAAGGTAACAGCGTTCCGTGCGCCTCAGCATCTAGTCATGCCGGCCATATGACCACAGAAACATCTTCGGACAGCGCTGGCTCGGAAACGGAGATTTCCTAGAGTCGGATTCGACTGGCTTTCGCGCAAGGGAAGCCTTTACCTTAAAGGTATTTGTAAAGGGTGCCTAGTTCTGGGAGCAGATACAGCTAGCTATATGCATATGTGCACATTATGCTTTTTTAGTGTAAAAATGAACTGCAATTTTAATCTGGGGAGAAAAATCTATCAAAGATTCTAGAAACTGGTTTAGAGAACAGAACATTATACTTGTTGTTCAAGTTGTGATGCATCTCCTGCGCACTTGTCAAAATGCTGTGGGAGGCCACATATCGAAAGCTTGGGCCAATCATGTAAGCTATTTCCCAATAAGTTTCACTGTCACTAATTTTGGGGGGTTGTTATTCCAGGCGTCGCTTCTCTTTTCTCAGAGCTAATCTTTGGGCATTGACAAGCTATCACGTTCTAAATAAGGAATTGTCCCTGTGACTACAAAACATGCGTTATTTGATTCTGGTTTGTGCTTACGCTGTGGTGCCTGTGTCTGAGGCTCACAAGTACTGGCAATGTGCTATACATCAATTAGAGCTGGAGCACACACTAAAAATATTTGGCATGGCAAGGTGTGATGTGTGTTGCACATCTTGTCATCGGAAAGTTGTTAACTGTAGAGAAGCTGGTGTGGGGAAGAAGTGCTGAAAAAAGCAAAGGAAGAATTGGAACAAAGTCCTTAGCTGACTTCTTTAAAAGTCACCAGGCTAAGACGCTGAGCTGCAGACCGGAAGGTCAGTAGTTCAGCAGTTCGAGACCCAAGTGCTGCGTGACGGAGTGAGCTCCCGTCTCTGGCCCCAGCTCCTGCCAACCTAGTAGTTAGAAAGCAAGACATTGCAAGTAGATAAATAGGTACCCCTTCGGTGGGAACGTAGCAGCGTTCCGTGCGCCTCGGCGTCTAGTCATGCCGGCCACATGACCACAGAAACATCTTCGGACAGTGCTGGCTCTTCGGCTTTGAAACGGAGATGAGCACCACATCCCTAGAGTCGGATTCAACTGGCTTTCGAGCAAGGGAAACCTTTACCGTTAGTATTTAAAAATAAAATGCTTTTAAATGGCCGTATACTGAATCAGACCGTTGTTCCATCAAAGTCAGTGTTGTGTACTCAGACTGGCAGCAGCTCTCCCAAGTCTCAGGCAGAGGCCTTTCATATCACCTACTGCCTGATCATTTCAACTGAAGATACCGAGGACTGAATCTGAGACCTTCTGCCTGCTCTACCACTGAGCCATGGCCCCCTCTCCAGTTGAGTTTAGATGTAGGGTTGCCAGCTCTGGATTGTGAAATTCCTGGAGACTGGGGGGCAGAGCTTGAGGAGAGCAGGGTTTGGGGAGGGTAGACCTAAGTGGGATATAATGCCACGGAGTCCACCTTCGAGAGCAGCCATTCTCTCCAGGGGAACTTATCTTTTTAACCTGGAGACCAGTAGTCGTTCTGGGAGATCTCCAGCCACAGCGTGATTTGTAAGCCAAATACAGTCTAACAGTCATTTATGATGGCCCACCAAGGAATTGCAAAAAACAGAGAGGCTGTCAGACACCTGATAAGCCACACTGCATAGCTGTGTCTGGCACTCTGTCACAGGTTATGCACGTGTCCCCTCCCATTCCTATTTTATGGAGTATAGGATGCCAAAGGCAGGAGGAATAGTGCTGGCCCATTCAAGAAGTATTTGTAGGAACAGAGAGGAGTTTAATAAAATGTCTGATTTTGTATTGTTGGGGTTGCTGTGTTGTGGCCCTCAGAACTCTCTCTGATGAATATTTTGCCATTCAAACTGACTCAGGTAGGCTTCTTTGGGGGGGGGGGGGAATCTCCAAGTAGCTATCACTGCCAGGGTGTCCAATACAAACCCCAAGGGATGTGAATGTTAAAGCATGGAACATTTCTGTAATTTTTCTGGCCAAAGCTAAGGATTACTAGAATGAGGAACAGTAGCTTAAAACAGTTTTAAATAGGAAGAGCAATGAAAACATCTTGTGCAATAGTCCTTAAGCCTTATTCTCGATCTAAGGTCATGTGGTCTTATGGCAAGTCCTCAAACGACCAGTTTCCTAACATTGTTAAATATGAGGGAATGTCTCTACACTCTATCACTGCAATCTCCCAGTTGTCACAGGTGTTTGGAAACAATTTTGCTTTCTTCATGAGTGGAATTGTGAGCAAAATTTTTACCAGGCCTTTATCAATTGATAGGATTGCCTGGGCTACCGGTTGGCTGTTCCTGACTATGGACTACTGTATCCCAAGGTAAAACAATATTAACCTGGTGCTCCTCACTGGCCTATTAACCAAAAGTTGCAAGGAACCTCATCTACAAAGGAGGAATGAATGACCGAGAGTGAAGACTGATTCCACTGTAAGGGAAGGAAGTGTATTGGAGGTCTTAGCAAGCAACAAACAATACAGCACACAGTCTAATATAGCAAAGAACAAAACAACTGTGAGCTGAAATACCCGCAAGTATAATAGTACAAAAAGAGACTTCAATAAAGTGAAAAGAAACATATAATTAGCAATATCAGTAACAAATATTACATATGGGAATGAAAAATCCACACAATCCATGAAGGAAAACAGTTAAGTCCAGAGAAGATATCCAACACTTTTCCTAGGTAGTTTATAGTGTTTCAGACTCCTGGTCCTTCCTCAGGAACAAAGAACTATAGAAGTACAAAATTGTAAAAGTATAAAATACAGCAATGCTTTATAACAATATAGCTTTTAAACCCGCTTTCTTGTGCTCAGCCAGTTTTTGATAAATTTGTAACTTAGTATTTTTGACTCTCGGAGTACCACATGCCCCACAATGGATAAAATGGTAACCAATGTCTGTAATTATAGAATGTAGAGAGTTACTACTCCAGTTTCATTAATTAGTCATGAATATAGAATACCTTAGTAATTCAGAAGAGTCCAGCATATCATATATATCTTTGGAACTCTCCTACTACTATGAATGAATTTATTGGATTGGCACCTTTAAGATCTACTATTGCAGTGCCTTTAGGATAGCATTGCAGCTGTTATTGACTTTTACATATACATTATACTTATGAATTTGAGGCATATCAGGTCTTGGCTACCTAAGCAACCCTGTAAGGTGCACATTAAAATTTTGGAGACCTGGCCCATATCAAGGTTGGAATGTTCCACCACACATATATATTTTACTTAGGAAATTTGAGGCATTTGGTCCTGTGAGGTGCATATTAAAATTTAGGAGACCTGGCCCAAATTAGGGATGGAATGTTCCACCTGGAGTTGGCAACTCCTAGTACTTTAGTATTTTTACAATAAGAGGTTCTATAACTTTAAAACTAATCAGGATACTATCAGCTGCAATCAATGTGGTTTCATAAAGCTGTCCCAGTGGGCCGGATACTTTGAGGCATGTTTGGTCCTGTTCACATAGAAGCAACCCTAGAGGTGCATATTAAAACTTAGGAGACCTAGCCCATAAGTGAGTATATACTGGTGGCTTTATGGTCCATATATTACGCTATGTATTTATATTCCTTATTCTAAGGAGTTACTCTCTTTTACAGAGAAGTTGAATAATATCATCCTGTTAAGAAACTGGTATGAGACTTCCTGTGTTGGTAAGATACATGAGACTCTGTGTAACAGTGATTATATATTGTTATTAAGCATCATTGTTTAGAAGCTATATTGTTATAAAGCATTGCTGTATTTTATACTTTTACAATTTTGTACTATAGTTCTCTGGACTTAACTGTTTTCCTTCATGGATTGTGTGGATTTTTCATTCCCATATGTAATATTTGTTACTGATATTGCTAATTATATGTTTCTTTTCACTTTATTGAAGTCTCTTTTTGTACATTTATACTTGCGGGTATTTCAGCTCACAGTTGTTTTGTTGTTCTTGGCAGAAGTCTTAGCGACAGAATTCTGTATTGTGATAGAGGAGTGTGTACTGTGAACAGAAGAGACGTGAAGCTTTTTGGAAGTCTCTGAAGAATTGTTTGGAATGCATTGGGCTTTTAAGTGTGTGTTGTGCTCCTGTCTTTCTTTTGATTTCAGAACTTTCAAAATTCAGTGTGGGGAAGGGTGAGTGGTGATGAGGAGTGAATGAATCTATAAATATTGTGTTTACTTCTAAAATATCTGTTTACTTCGAATTTGCTGAAGTGTGGTACTTCCTCCATCTTCTGGCTGGTTGCATGAGTTTTTTCTTGCCAGTCTGTCCATGGAATTCTTGGATACTGGTGTATGTATGAAAAAGTGTTGGCACGGATACTGGTCACAGTTTTGATTTGGTGTATCCATTTGTAAATGGGTTTGGCAGAAACCAAGGATGTTTACACACCCTGTCTGCCTTTCTCCCTTTTGTTCCTACTGCTATTAGGAAAACTATGGCAGACAGTATATTGTTTAACCCCCGACACAAACACTCCCCTACCATCAGATTGAGCACATCGCAGTATCTTCTAAGTTTACAGTCACAGAAAAGAGGTCATGTGCATGTGTTCTGTAAGTCACCCATAGAAACATCTTCCACCTGAAGGTTTGTAGCTTGGTAGTGAAAAATGGGGCATATCTGTTTCCTACCCCTCACCTTTCACAGCCTGAACAGGTATTGTGTTTCACTACACCTTTTCTCCTAGTCACTTAACTGTGTGAGTTCCATTTTTCATATCAGCCATGTCTTTCCTTTTCTCACTTTTTGTGATGCAGTATGTGAGTACACAGCATTCTTCAGGCAAGAGATTCTTTTGTGGGGGCTCTTGCTGGTGTGGTTCAGGTTTAATTCCCCTCTCCCAGCTGGCCAGTGAAAAAAGTAGGAGTGCTGTTGCTCAAGCTGCCGAGGAAATCAAGGCAATTTTTAGCTGTTTTATCAACGTGTACCTAAAGACTGTTGCGGAAATATGACTTTCAGTTCTAGGAAGGTGCGTATGTGTGTTTTTGTTAACTATAAGCGGCTCAAGTATAGATCTGGAGTGGGATGAGATGCTACCCATATTCACCACAGACATCAGAAATTTCTGCTTTTTCAATCTGGAACTTCTGTTCCTTCTTTAAAGTGTACTGTCATGGGCCATTCAATAATAATAATAATTAATACTACTACTACTAATAATAATAATAATAGTAATAGAAGATTGGATTTAAATAATTTTCTTTAAAAAATTTAAAGATTTTTTTAAAAAAAAATTTTAAAAAAAGAAAAAAAAGAAGATTGGATTTATACCCCGCCCTTCACTACCCGAAGGAGTCTCAGAGTGGCTTACAAACTCCTTTCCCTTCCCCTCCCCACAACAGACACCCTGTGAGGTAGGCGGGGCTGAGAGAGATCTTGACAGAAACTGCTCTTTTTCAAGGACTGCCGTGCCAGAACTATGGCTTGCCTAAGGTCATCCAGCAGGTGCAAGTGGAGGAGTGGGGAATCAAACCCGGTTCTCCCAGATTAGAGTCTATGCATTTAACCACTACAGCAAACTGGCTCTCAGCATGAGCTGTACTCATGAGCTGTACCACTACACCAAACTGGCTAACAGCATGAGCTGTACTCGTCTGCCTAGCCAGTGACTCAAGATGCTTTCTTGCTCAGTTTGAGAAGATACGCTTCTCCATTGTCACTTCTTGATTGCTGGTGGCTGCACTGCAAATCCCACTTGGATGGGGCCTGAGCAACTGAGGGAAGTTTGAAGTTAACTGGCAAAGGACACAAAGCTGGACCTTCAGCAGATTGCTATCAAGGAGCAGTACTGGAGATGCCAAACTGTCTTCAGTTTGGGGGTATTCATTGATACTGTCTTCAAGGCCGGCCCTGTATGTTGCTCCTTACTGTATATCTATAATTAAATGAATGTCATAGAAACACCATAAGACACCAGAGAAAAACTGTGATGGATGGACAAAGGTCCTGCCCCTCTGTAGAGCTGTCAGTCACCAGTCCTCTGTATTTCCTGTACAGTTTGCAAATAAGCAGCATGGAGCTTCAATTTCATCTTCCCAGTCTCAAAGAGCTGAGCTCTGTTTCATATAATAGCCATAATATATGTTTTATATAACAGCAATATTTAGGAAATGAACCATGCCAACCATGGAAAAGTGGAGGCAATATTGTTCTGTGTTGGGAAAGGTCAGCCCTAAATCTAATGTCCACCTGCCTTCTTTGACTAGGAGAGCGGTTTGCAGAAAATGGCTTGCCAAACTGCTAGCAAGTGCCTAATCCTGCTTTTGAATGATGTGGATTAACACAGTTTCCATGCATTGGTGAACTGCTTTGCTCAGCAGCATAGAGCTGAGATGATGGCTAATTGAGTACAAAAGCTGGTTTTGCTGGAAACCAAGCAGTGTCATTACTAGGATGCTAAAAGAGAATTACAACAGGATGAGCAGTCACTTTCACACTGGCTACTGTAGAATGGAGTTGGTCCAAACATCAGAATGGGAAGTACGCGAAGTTGCTGTCAGCGTGGTCAGTGGGGCCACATTAGCCATTCCCACACAGGTTATCTGCCCTGGATTCAGTCTGCTAGGAATTCCCCCCAGCTTCCCCCCAGCATCACGGTGCATTTATGGCAGGGCAACTGTGGAGAAACCTCCCATGTGGAAGCACTGTTGGCACTGCCCTTCATCAGTAACTGCACCAGCAACAGAGAAACCCCATGTAGAAACAGCCTATGTCACTAGTTGTGACCCAGGCAACAGTATGCAAGTGTGTTATAGATTTAGTTTACAGATATTTAGTTTGGTTACAGAGATGTCGATTTAGCAACAGAGTTGGCTTCCCCATTAGAACACTTAACTATCATTTTGAGGTGATTGCTCCTTGAGTTACCTCTAGGATAAGTTTGGCAATTATCTGAGTTTTTTTTTTCTATTTCCTTTTGACACACACTACTTAGTTGGTCTACGAAGTTTAGGAAAACATGAACAATCCCTTCATACATCCTGAAATGGATGTTACATCAAACTGGCTTAAAACTAGAAGAGAAGCCCTTGTTATATACTGTATAGAATGTGTGTTCGGTCTCCCTCTACCTACATGCTGGAGACGATTTCCCTGGGAGTGCCTCCTTCAGCAATGTTTATATTATATATAAATTCCGATAATTAAGGTGTTATCTTTCTTAACGATCTATGCCTTTGGAGGATGGCTCTCCAGAGGTGCATTCATGAAGCTTCCAGTCAGATTTTAGGGATATGATCTGTGTTGGAAAGTTAACTCTCGTGTAGTTCTCAGTATGTATCTAAAAAGCACGCTGTCTGTGTACTTACCATCCTTTCCTGTGGCTCATGTTAATTCTCAAGACAGTTCTTTCAGAGAGCCCTGTGACTCTTCTCTCAGTGCATCAGGTATGGAAGATGAGCTATGATTAAGAGCTATGCATGCGGAAAGTCTGAAGTTCAATCCTAGGTAAAGTTCCCTTGCTCGAAAGCCAGTGGAGTCCGACTCTAGGGTTGCGGTGCTCATCTCCATTTCAAAGCCGAAGAGCCAGCGCTGTCCGAAGATGTTTCCGTGGTCATGTGGCCGGCATGACTAAACACCAAGGCGCATGGAACGCTGCTACCTTCCCACCGAAGTGGTACCTATTTATCTACTTGCAATTTCTTGCTTTCGAACTGCTAGGTTGGCAGGAGCTGGAACTAGAGACGGGAGCTCACTCCGTCATGCGGCAACTCGGGTCTCGAACTGCTGAACTACCAACCTTCCACGGCCTGCAGTTCAGCGTCTTAACCACTTGAGCCACCGCAGCTCCTCAATCCTAGGTACTGCCACGTAGAAGAATTGTGTTAGCCATGTGGGTGAAGAGCTGGAGAGCTGATACTAGTCGTATTTGAGAATATTGGGGTAGATAGACCAACGCTCTGATTTGGCAGCTTTGAATGTTCTGTGGAAGGCAAGATTATATGAAGAGCGATTCTTGATGTCTGACCTTCAACTATAGATCTCCTTTCTCTTGAAGATAGTTTCATGTGCTCTTTTCAATATTGTCCTGGCTTTTGATGATCTTCACAGATTTTAGTTTATTGAACATTTTCCACTTCGCTTCTGGAATTTTGGTTTTCTCTAGTGATCACACAGGTCTCAAGTTGAATTAGTATTTGACACTAAGGAACTATGTAGACACCCTATCACTTCAGTCTTGTTCCATCTACACTGGATTCCAGTTTGCTTTCGGGTTCAGTTCAAGATGATGGTATTGATCTTTGAAGCCCTATTCAGCCTGGAATCAACATACCTGAATGATCGCCTTGTCCCATAGAAACCTACCCCCTTACTCGAGTCATCCTCAGAGGTCCTGCTTCAGTTGCCCCCACCATCTGAAGCTACATAGGTGGCAATCCAAGAAAGGGCCTTTTTGGTCATGGCACCAAAATTTTGGAACTCCGTCCTCAGGGAGATTCATCTGTCTCCCTCTATTGGTGTCTTTTGCCAGCAGGTGAAGACTTTTGTTTGTTTTGTCTGGCATACTCCCAGTAATGGTTACTGGTCCTCTTTCTAGTGTTGTTTGTTTATGTATTTTTAATTATTTTATAATTCTAACTGTCCTTTTAATTGGTTGCTGCCTTGTGGACCCTGGTTAGTTAGAGAGGCAGCATACAAATGTTTTAGATGAATAAAATAAACTATTTGTTTGCCAGGCCCAGTGCTAATTGGGGTCATCTGCTGATCCATGTGTAAGCCTTGGAAATTCATGGCTCACGCACCATCTTGCTTGAACTTGTCCCCCTTCTATTAGTTCTAGTTTTCTGAATGAAATGAAGTAACTTCTCATTGTTCATCATGGTCAAGAAGAAAAGCAAAACTCCTAGGCTAACGTAAGAATGTATGATTGCCTAATGGATAACCATGGATTCTAAATTTATTTCCTCAGTACCCCCTACCTCTTGCTTGAATTTCAGGCTGCCTGGTGTACAGTAAGGTAGGTGCCAGGGAAGCCGAAGGAGGAGGGCATTGAAAAGGTGTGGCACCACCACTGAAAAAGCCTTGTCTCAACTTGTCACCTGCCTCACCACTGCAAATAGGGGAACTGGAGAACCGGGCTTGAAAAATGGATCTTGGCAGCATGGGAGGATGTGGTCCTTTGACTAACCTAGCCATCTAGGGTCTTAAAAGCAGGAACCGGCCTTTTGGATTGATCCCAGAAATGAATGGACAGTCAGTGCAAATCTTTCAGCACAGGGGCAATGCATTCCCAGTATCCAGCCCCTGATGATAGCCTGACTGTTGTGTTCTGGACCAACTGAAGTTTCAGGATCGTTTTCAAAGGCAGTCCCATGTAAATTGCATTACAGTAATCTAATCTGAATGCGATCTGAGCATGGATCGCCATGGCCAGATTATACTTTTTAAGGAATGAACGTAGCTGGTGTTTCAGCTAAAAAAATGGAAAAGGCCTGTAGGCCAGGATCCATTAGCACCCCTAAGCTCTGAACCTGTTCTTTGAGGGGCAGTGTGTAACCCCTTCCAAGATAGGCTGACTCTTAGGTCCACAAGCGACTTTAGGTCCACAAGCTGCTTTACCATTGACTAATGGCATTTTAGGAGCTGCGGTGGCTCAAGTGGTTAGTTCGAGACCTGAGTGCCACATGACGAAGTGAGCTCCCGTCTCTGGTTCGAGCTCCTGCCAACCTAGCAGTTCGAAAGCAAGAAATTGCAAGTAGATAAATAGGTACCGCTTCAGTGGGTACTGGTTGGCTGGTGTCTAGGTGGAGGGACTCTGGAAAGGTCGGCAGAGTGTCCTGAGGAAACCCAGGGTTTTCCCTAGAATTGCAGCTGCATGGAGTCTGGTGGATGAGACAGAACTTTTTAAAATTATTATTGTTATTATCCTCGTCCAAGGGATTGTCATTTGGGGGGAATGATCTCAAAAGAGCACTTTAAACTATGAAAAGAGGCACTTTTAACCTTTAGTTAAAAGACACACTGCATAATAAAGCAGAGCTATGATAAATGTATTTTAATATTAAATGTGATTTAGAGAGAGACACAGCTCTTACATTTAACTAAAAATGTCACTACTTTTCTCTCACTGAAACTCCATTCTCTAGAGAACCTTTATAACTCCATGAAGTTCAGGTTTAAGGTGACTCACTATTCTTTTTAAATGATCTTCACCAGCAGCTCCCACACTATTAGCAACTGGAATGGCCCCATTTTTGAGGGTTTTTTTTTGGCTTCGTTCAAGTGGTTAAGACGCTGAACTGCAGGCTGTGGAAGGTCGGTAGTTCAGCAGTTCGAGACCCGAGTGTGCTGCATGACGGAGTGAGCTCCTGTCTCTAGTTCCAGCTCCTACCAGCCTAGCAGTTCAAAAGCAAGAAATTGCAAGTAGATAAATAGGTACCGCTTCAGTGGGAAGGTAACAGCATTCCGTGCGCCTCGGCGTTTAGTCATGCCGGCCACATGACCACAGAAACATCATTAGACAGCACTGGCTCTTTGGCTTGGAAACTGAGATGAGCACTGCAACCCTAGAATCGAATTCAACTGACTTTCGCGCAAGGGAAACCTTTACCTTTACCTAATGGCACCTGAGTCTTTTCTGTTGGCTAATATTTTGAATTGCACATGGAAAACAAATTTGCATATCTCTTTGTGAAAATAACCAAGATTTATTTTGCAACCACAATCAAATGTAAATTATATTATTCTGATCAACCATGTTTAGGACACACTGTAGATCGCAGGTAACTTTGAAGAAGGCATTGTGGGAGAGGTACTATGAAATTATGTGGTGTTGAGCGCCTTACGTTATCTGTAAACTGTTGGCATTACATTAGATTAAGGATTATTTCATATGTTACATTTTTTAGCATGTGGTTGTTTTGTAGATGCTAAAATAGTGATATTACAATATACTGTTATTGAACTTGGATATAATAGATGTGCATAGAGAAAGGAATTTCTGTTTAGTTAAAGCCTTAAGAATATGTATTAGTTTTCCTACATGAGTATACATATCAACAGCCCTAGTGAACAAGATTAAAAGTTGCTGCTCTTTGGAGAAGCCTTACAGAATATTAAAGATTAGCAAGAACAATAACCTCATTTTCTCCTTTCCTCAGTGAAGAGATTATGCAAGTTTGCTTTTGGAACAGGAAACTCTTTATTATATCCAGGTGATGTGGATTTTCTTTGTTTTGTTTCCATGTAGCAACGAAGAAGTCTTCTGGTACAAAATATAGGGGTAATGGCCTCACACAAATACTGTCTCATTGTGTATTGTATGTGGCGTCTGTTTTATCCACTTTTGGACAAGCATTGTACTGTTGTAGTTATGAACTGTCCGTCCTTTAATTCAGCTCTGAATTTTAGCAGAGAATCGGACAAGTCCTCGGATTGGCAAGCACAGCTGAATGGAATCGCATATTTGGCTAGTTTCATTGGGATTTGTGCTTAAGCTGTTAGGATTTGCTTCAAGTGCTCGCTGGAAATGGACTCCTCTTATGGATTAGAAGAGTTCTTCAATCCTTAGACCCTTGCAGCAGAGAGGGAGACATAGGTTTAAATCCCCACTCTGCCATGGAAGCTTGCTGGGTGAACTTGAGCCAGTCACATTCTCTGAACCTAACGTAACCTCACATGGTCATTTTGAAGATAAAACAGAGGAGGATAATGTAAGTGACCTTGGCATTACCATTGAGGAGAAAGACAGGGTATAATAAATAAAAGGACTATGTTGCTGGAGGCTAGTCTACACACGCACAGGATTAAGTAGTAGAATTGGTGCTGTGTAACTCCAGGTCTATAAATAATAAGACTATGGTCCTCCGTGACTTTCTGCTTGAGCAGAAAGTAGACCTGGCGTGCATGACCGAGACCTGGGTGTGAGAAGGAGAGATGGTAGCGCTCTCTCAGTTGGCTCCCCCCTAGGTTCTTGGTCCTCCACCAATCACGGAGTAGGTGGCAGTGGGGGGAGGAGTGGCTCTATTCATTCGGGAGGCTTACTCCTTCAGGGCACTCAAGCCGCCTAAGATAATTGGCATAGAGTGTACCGGCCTAGTGTGGGAAGCCAAGGAGAGTTGGGTGATTTGTCTGGTTTACTGACTGCCCAATGCACCAGCCAATAGCCTGCTGTCTCTGATGGAGGCTGTGTCGGGCTGGGCATTGGAACACCCAGCACTGATAATCTTGGGTGATTTCAGTGTCCATGCTGATGACACGACCTCCACTCGGGCAGCGGACCTAGTGTCGTCCATGGTGGCACTGGGACTCTCCCAATATGTAACAACCCCTGTGCACTGGGCCGGTCATGCGCTTGATTTGATCTTCGCAGTGGGGGTTACGGTGGACCAGATCACTGCTCAGGAAGTGGCATGGTCAGACCACCTTGCCCTGAGGGCCCTTTTGAATGTTTCATCCCGACCCTGTTTGGGCCGCGAGTGTATTTTAGCTTGCCCATGGAGCCGAATGGACCCAGCGTGGCTTCAGATGGCTCTATGGGATCCGATGCCCCCTGTCAACTCACTAGATGAGCTTGTAGAGGATTGGCAAAGCCAACTTTGTGTAGCCATCGATGAGATCACTCTCCAACATCCTCTGCACCCTCACGCCAAGCTCGCACCTTGGTATACCCAGGAGTTGTGACTGATGAAGCGAAAGCAAAGACAGCTAGAGAGACAGTGGCGGCGTGCCTGTGACGAAGCTACAAGAACATCCTATAGGGCGTTTATGAGATCCTATGAGATAGTGGTCAAAGCTGTGAAGAAAGAGTACTATGCAACTTTGCGTCTGTGAGCTCATGCCCAGTCCAATTGTTTAGAATGATTCAGTCCATGACAACTCTGCCACAAAGCAGGTCAAACGTTAGGGAATTGGATATTGGCTGTGAGGCTTTTGTGAGCTATTTCGCAGACAAAGTCTTGTTGCTCCGCTGTGACCTCCCCACCACAGTTGAGACAGTGAGTGAACGCAAACCTCCATGCACGTCTTTGAGTTGGGTTATGGATCATTTCAGTCCACTCTATATAGAGGAAGTTGACAAACTGCTCTTAACTGTATCCCCCACCACGTGTCTTCTTGATCCATGCCCATCGTGTCTAGTTAAAGCTGGTCACACTGGGTTTCGAGGTGCCCTAGAGGAGATTATCAACAAATCCCTCTTCGAGGGCCAGTTCTCTGGGACACTTAAGGAGGCTGTGGTCTGTCCCCTCTTGAAAAAACCATCTCTGGATCCAGCCTAATTGGCTAACTAGTGGCCGGTTTCCAACTTGTCCTATTTGGGCAAGTTAATCGAGAGGGCTGTGACAGTCCAGTTCCAGAGCTTTTTGGATGACACTACCACTCTAGATCCCTTCCAGTCCAGTTTTCGCCTGGGACATGGGACGGAGACAGCACTGGTTGCCCTCACGGATGACCTCTGGAGGCACCTGGATCGAGGCGGATTGGCAGTGTTGTTGTTGTTGGACCTGTTGGCAGCATTCAACACAGTTGACCATCAGCTACTGATCCACAGTTTCGCCGACTCTGGAGCTGAGGGGCTTGCCTTACAGTGGCTCGCATCCTTCCTTCAGGGTTGGGGACAAAGGGTGGCGCTAAGGGAACAGCTGTTCCAAAGGCATCCACTGACCTATGGTGTGCCTCAAGGGGTGGTACTTTCCCCGATGCTGTTTAACATCTATACGCGCTTTCTTGCCCAGATTGCCCGGAGGCATGGGCTGGGATGTCACAAGTATGTGGATGACACCCAGCTCTATCTGTTGTTGGGCAGCCAGTCTGACTCCACACTGGAAGATCTGGGGTGGGTGTTACAAGCCATGACTGGTTGGCTTAGACCACTGGTTCCCAAAGTGGGCAATACTGCCCCCTGAGGGGTGCTGGAACAATCCAGGTGGGCGGTAGGAGCCTTGGGTGCAAATTTGTCACTGCATCTTTTTTCCACTTTTTGAAGGTAGATTTCCAAGGGGGTGCTGAAAAGGGGGCGGTAGGCCAAATAAGTTTGGGAACCTATGGCTTAGACTGAGTTGACTGAAACTGAATCCAATGAAGACAGAGGTCCTGTGCCTGAGCCGGGGTAGCCCGAGGGTAGGAATCCCACTTCCGACCTTTGATGGGGCTCCGCTGGTGCCAGTGCTGGAGGTTAGGAGTTTGGGAGCCCTTCTGGATGCCTTGTTAGCAATGGAGGCCCAGGTAGCAGCCACTACCAGGTCAGCCTGTTACCATCTTTGGCTGATCAGGCAGTTGGTTCCCTTCCTCAAATGCAACGACTTGGCAACAGTGATCCATGTGATGGTCACCTCGAGATTAAACTACTGTAATGCTCTCTACTTGGGGCTGCCCTTGACCCAAATCTGGAAGCTGCAGCTGGTGCAAAATGCTGTGGTAAGACTGTTGATGGATCTCTCTATGTGGAAAACATCTCACTGGCTGCCAGTAGCATACCGGATTCAATTCAAGGTGCTGTTTTTGACCTTTAAAGCCCTTTATGGTCAGGGTCTGGCATACCTGAGGGACCGCCTTTCCCCATATGTTCCCCAGAGAGCACTCTGTTCAGGGGCCCAAAACTGACTGGCCCTCCCAGGCCCCAAAGATGTCAGGCTGGCGATAACCAGGGCCCGGGCCTTCTCGATGGTGGCTCCCTACTGATGGAATGAGCTCCCGGAAGAGATCAGGGCCCTGCGGGACCTTTACAGTTCTGCAAGGCCTGCAAGATGGAGCTCTTCCACCAGGCTTTCGATTAGGAGCCACCTCACACCGAGGAATGACCCTGTGCCCTGGCTTTACCACCTCCAGCCTGTCTCGCTGCACAAATTATTCAATCAAACTGAGCTGATATGAGAATACCATCAGGACGGTCACCTAAGTAGCGGTATTGTTTAATCTAGAAATCTCTGCTCTTCCACTTTATTTGAGTAATGTTCTGGCACTTTAGGAAAAAGGATAACCGACTTGTTCATGGCTGTTTTTATGAATGATTTTAATTGTATTTGTATATGTATTCTTATGTAAGCCACCCGGAGCCTGACTTGGTGGGGAGGGCAGGGTATAAATTGAATAAATATATAAATAAATAAATTCTGAGGTGGTAAAATGGGGAAAGGCATCCTTTTAAGGTTCCACATGTAAAAAACCCTTCCTGCAGAACATATCATAGAGAAAGATTCTAGCCTAAGCCCTTCACATGCTATGCTAGTTGTCCATTTACAAGGAATTACTAATATGGAAGAAATTAGAAAAATGTAATCCCTCATCTGCTGCCTGATGTGGTGTGGCCCATTTGATCATCTCAGCAATCTGACACTTCCATCACTTCATTCTGTGTCACATCTGGACCTGGCCTAAGATGCTTTAGGAACTGACATCCTGAGCCTAATTGACGCATTTCGATACAAGTCCCATTCTAGTTAACTTGCTTCCAATCAAATGTGAGTAGGGGCAGGAGGTACACATTGGTGAGCTGCTTAACTGGTGCTTGGAGACTTCTGCGTTCTGTACTGAAGATGGAGCAATGTGAGGAATGAACAAATATGGGCCAAAACAAGAAACTGGAGCTTTTTAATTATTTTTTTAAATAATCCGATGGGGATTCCTTCCCCCTTTCTGAAATTAGGTCTTCTAGCCACCCGTGGCACTCTTCATAAAGCGCATGCTGCCTGGGCAGTGCTGTTCATTTGTTTCACACAGTCATCCTGATACTTTATTGCAGAGCGTGGATGTTTGAACAAGCAACTGTAAAGGGGGAGAGGCTAGTTTCTCTTCCGCTAAGGGCATCTTCAGTCTCTGCCAAGGAGATAACTGTATAGCCGCTCTCTTGTAGCTGACGGTTGCTGCTGGGAAGAGTGGCCCTGGCACAGGGCTTCGAAAGAGCAAAGGAACCGTTCCGCAGTTTCGGAACCCAGGACTGAAGAGGGACCACAGCCATGTCTAAAATGAGGTGCTCTGGGGCAAAGTGGAAGGTGCTGGGTGGATGGGTAGCTGGATGCAGTAGATGGAGTACAGCTAGCTTCAAAAGCAAGGCAAATTGGAATAAGAGAACATATGGTGGATTTTTTTTTTAATGTAAGGTGGTTGATTCAGTTGGACAATATTAATTTTTAGCCAGTCTCATTTTGCCTTTGCAAGAGCAATGTGTGATAGAGAATGCAATTCAGGTTTGCATGGCTTAGAGGCAGCAGGGTATGTTTTAAGATTAGGTCTTTGGTTACAAATGGGAGTCCATATCAGAGTGTCTCTTTTCTTGGCTCTTTATATACGGAGGCAGGTGGCATCATTTGTTCTGTTCTCTCTTTGTTGTCATGTCCTTAATTTAACAGTATTAAGGATGCTTCGGCAAGACTACACCTTACCAAGTGGCTTTTTAAAGACTATCTGCTGAGTTTCATAGCCAGCATGCGTCAGTTTGAGTAAGCTGCTTTTATTAATAGAATGAAAGAGATTGCATGTTGCATCATTCGCCTTCCACACATTACAAAGTTCTGATGGACCTGACAGGTCTTTTCTTTGGCATCTGTCTATAGACAGCATGCCTATCATTGAGATACATCAGCAGTCTCTCCTAGACCTGTTTCTCTTTAAAGTAGTAAACGTCTGTCTGGCTCCTCCATAGAAAACTGGTTGCCTGAAAGAAAAGTTGCACTCTAGCTGTTCTTTGACATCTAGTTTTCTGTGCAGATTTTTGTTGTCACTTGCAGTCTGAAAAGATATATCTGGTGGAGTTTACAGTCTCCATAATGACAGTCAAACGTCTCTCCGTGCAGGATTTGTATAAAGGCCATAGATGATAATTTAGGGTTGTAATAATGTAGATGCTTTTGCAACCCTACTGTTCTTATACCGCTTCCTGAGTGAGCCACCTCCCAGTTATGAATTACTGGAGGCCGTACTCTGCAGTTTTAATTTACTCTGCAAATTTTCTACTTTTTTTTTTTTTAAAGCTGGTGTTTATCCTTTTGGTTAAAGATGATAAACTGGTGTCCCCCCCCCCCCCAATTCAGTGTGTTCTAGAGGTCCAAAGTATACCTCTGCATTTGTAGTATGTGTAAGACACTGTGTAAGGCTATGTTGTATCTCAGTATTAAGCACATGCATTGATACGTACATGTTTTTAAAAGAAAATGAGTCCAACTAGTCTCTGTCAGATATAACTTCTAGAAATCCAAGGAAGAGAGCTTTAAGATCATGGTACTATACGGGTCGTTATGCTGCTCTAACAAGTATTGAAATAAAAATGACCAATGTCCAACAGTGCAGTTGAGAAAACCTAAGAGGGGTGGTGATTTTCACTGATTTCTCTTACCTGCTGCAACTGAGCCCTCCCCTAAATTTTGTTTGTGGATGTCATTGGACCCTAGGAAACAACATAGTGGGAATCTTCAGGGGAAGAGAGGAATTGTTAATAATCACTGGACTCCTTAAGCGCCATTAAGTGTACTTAACATGAATGGTTTCACACCACTATTCATGCTTTACACTGAAAGGACTGAAACATCAGGTAACTGTGACTTGCTTTGCTGTAAATGTCCTGTGTGGCCTTAAGCAAAAGTTAGAAAAGGCATCTATCAGTTCCTAAGCTTGGGTTTTGCTTACTACCCTGTTTCCCCGAAAATAAGACCTACCCCAAAAATAAGCCCTATCAGGATTTCTATGCATTTGTGGTATAAGCCCTAGTGTGTCTTCTTGAGAAAAAATAAATATAAGACAGTGTCTTATTTTCGGGAAAACACAGTAGTTACTCCCCTGTACTTTGTTCCCCTGAAAAGTTTACTTTATTTCCTGAAGAAAAAATAAAAACCAACATAAAAAGGTCCCCAAACCAAATGTGTGACTTGTAAGTTTCTAAAAAAATTTCTTGAAAAGATGGTGTATGTAAGACACTGTTTCTCCCCACAGCAAACATTTAACACTATAATTCTAAGCATCTATATTCAGAAACAAGACTCGCTGAGTTCAATAGGACTTGTTCCCTACTTACTGCACTTGGGGTTACAACCCTAAATTCTGTAACTACAGGTCTGCCTTTCAGAATCTAATAGGATTATCCAGTGGAATTGATTGGCAGTAGTTTCAGCACAGGCAAAAGGCTATACTTTGCACAGTGTATAATTATGGAACTCACCATCACAAAATGCGGTAATGGCTACCGGCTTAGATAGCATTTTAAAAAGGGTCAGCTGTATTTATGGAAGACAAGGCTATCAAAGTTGAGAAGCCTAATGGGGCATTCATGTTGAAAGGCATTGCATTTCTAAATATCGGGTGAGAAGGCAAGGAGGGGAGGGGATCTCTCTCTCTCCCCCCCAGCCCAGGAATAAAGGGTACCCAGTGCTAGGATGCCCTCAAGCGAGGACCATTGCACAATAGTTTTCTGATGTTTGGCCGTAGAATTTTGTTTGAGTGTATTTTCTGCAGGAAGGGAGATGCAGTTGCTGAAGCTATTAGAAGTGACAAGCGGTGGGACTTGTGATACTGGGGGGGGGAGTATTCCCCGCAGCTCCTGACCAGCCGGCCACTGAAGCAGCAGGAGCTCCACATGGAGGAGGCGGAGGAGGAGGCTGCAGGTGAGCCCAGCAGGTGGTCTGCCAGGCTTCCCCCCCCCCCACCGACAGCAGCAATGGCCGGCGCTTCCAGCCACCGGCCTGCTAAGGCTTCTCCCTCTGCCGCCGCCGCCACTGACAGCATCAACAGCAGTGAGCCCTGTGGGATCCCAGCCACCTTCCCACCAGGTTTCTCCTCCCCCCCCAGCAGCAACGGTGGCGAGCCCTGCGCGGCTCCCCGCCGCTGGGCCCGCCAGGCTTCTCCCCCACCGCCACAGAAACAGCCGTGGCTCCCAGCTGCCGGTCGCCAAGGCTTCACCGCCGCTGCCAGCAGCAATGGCAGCAAGCCCTGCGTGGATCTGCCACAGTTCACAGTGGTAAGTATGCATGTGCAGGGGACTCTTTTACTTTTGGGGGAGTTTAAATATCCCCCGTATAGTTTTTAAAATTTTTCAGATTTTTCTGCACTCATGGGGATTACCCCAAGTGTGCAGGAAAATCTCTTTGCCCCCTACGTGCCCCCAATTAAGGTATCTGCACGCAGGGGGCACCTTGGCTATTAGTATATAGATGGAATTCCAGTGGCTGAATATGTTTTCTTTAGTTCTAGAATGCTGGCTGCCAAACAATGCAACCAGACTCAGTTCTAGTTTCTTTGTGTCTGTTTTGTGCTTTCCCCCCCCCCCCCCAATTTGGGGAGAGCTGTTATAATGCCACACTTCTTGTAGCTCATTTAACCTTCTCTAGGGTAACAGTGCTGGTTAATATTAAGTTTCTCATCTCACAGCAAGGCACATAGCCAATAACTGAGCAACAAAGTCTGTTGCATGGAATGAGGCAGAGCACCTGGTGTAGAAGGTTGCTAAGAATATTGTTCTGTACTCAGAACTTCTTGAATGGCTTATTTCAAAGGCTGGCTAAGTCATCTGAGTATCAGTATTTGTATTTACTTAAAGCCTGTAGCTTATCTTTTAATAGATTTATTGTATCAGGGAATAAGAAACAGCCATCCCTCTTTAAATATACGTTCTCTCCCCATCGCAAATATTTACACATTTCTTGCTGCTAAGCTTGTCATCCTTTGTCCTCTTTTATTTTTTTAAAGACCAGTAGAGAGGCCTTTAATACAGCTAATATCTGGATGACAAGCAGATGGCAAAAGGCAAAAAAACTAAAGGAGTCTTGTGGCACCTTCATTTTTGAAGAAAAAGCTTTCGTGGGTGATAGCCCCGTTGAATCTGATAATGTAGACTCCACCCATAGAAGTGTGTGCTTCAATAAATCAGTTTGTTTTTAAGGTGTTAACAAGGTGAGGTCTTTTGTTGTTTGCTACAGCAGACTGACAAGGCTACTGTACTGGAACCTGTAATTGGTTTATAGTGATAGGAAAAGCTTTGCTTCTTTTCTGCCTGTTATGCAGATTTTAGAAACACAGAGGTGCCTTAAATGAGGAAATCCCCCCTCCCACTTTAAACAGTGCCGTCTTGTAGAGCTGAACTGGGTTAAGCTGATCCTTCTTGTAGAGCTTTCCCTTTTAGAAGACTGGCAGGCCAAGGTCCTGAATCTTCAAGGGAAAACATACTTGTAAAACTCTGGATCCCAGAAGAAGCCATAGCTTGGTTTTAAGGGGATCAGCCGCAACTTGCTAGAGATGAGAACAGAAAGCTGTTTTGCCTGTGCGGAGTAACTAAATAATAATATCATATGGCATTGTGTGTAGTATAGCCAGGAGATCCTAAGATTGTCTGGCAGCCAGAAGTTGTAGCTCGTTAAAGTTATGCACCACTAGGTGGTGAGCTAGACTTGTTTTTAAGGCAAGAAACATTTCAGAGGTGGTTTGCCATTGCTTGCCTCTGAGTCACGACCCTGGTAATCCTTGGAGGTCACCCATCTAAATACTAGCCCAGGCCTACCCTACTTAGCTTCCAAGATCTGATGAGCTCGGTCTAGCCTGGGCCATCCAGGTCAGGGCAGAGTGATTGTTACCAAGGCTCTGCATTGCCTGTGCTTAAATCTGCTCTATAAGTGAATCTTTATAACTTCCTACATGCTATGCAAAATCAACGTATTTCCCCTCTTTGCCTAATTAATGCAGTTCCTACAAATGTAGGATGCATAGGAGATATGTAGGGCCGTAACTTTCTGTCCATTGGAAATGAGGCTTACCCTCTCAGTTTCTGAAATTTCATTAGATTTAGGGATTACATCAGCGTGTATGCTTCTGAATGCCAAATTCTATGTCATTGTAAACGTCTGGACTCAAATTTTGTTCTAGCTATAACTATTCTGTAGAGTAAAAACCACTGCAGGTACATACAAGATGAGACCTAACAAAGTGAAACCCAGGAGGAAGTGCAGCACTGGGAATGAGTAAGGGGTAGGGACCGCTTGCCATGACCTGGATAGCCCAGACTAGCCTGATCTCATCTGATCTCTGAAGCTCAGCAGGGTCAGCCCTGGTTAGTACTTGGATGGGGCACACCACCTATTTCATCCAAGGTTGCTGTCCAGAGCCAGGCAGTGGGAAACCACTTCTGAAGGGAGGCCTCGCCACTGACCCCTGAGTCAGCTGCTAGGCCTCTGCCAGGCAGTCATTGAACTTGGGCCGACAGCGCCTCAGGACCCTCTCCGCAGGAACAGCAGCAGTGGAAGTCCCAGGCTGAGGCGGCACAAAGGAAGTGAAGTGCCAGCTTGGCTGCACATAACCTCCCTGTAGATCTAGAGTAGAACAGCTTCAGGAGCTCGATACTGATTACCTCCTAGGTGGAGGCTTGGGAAGGCTGCCTTGCTGGATGGTCTAGCTTGTATCCCAGCTCCTGGCCACCAGCTGCTGCTGCCCTCCAAGACTTGCTATCAAGGCCCTCTTATTGCCAATGGTCAGCCTTGTTGTTTGGGGAAATTAGCTAGGCAGCAGGCAAGGCCAGAGGAGTACAAGGGAACTGTACACCAGTTTATACCAAGGTTTGGTACAGTAGGAAGACTCCAAATTTGAAGAGTAAATTAAATAGTTGTTAAAGTATTTCCCTAATTACAAGCACACTAAACTTTCAAAAAGAGCAAGCAATACAGAACTAAGAAAGCGGAGGTGATTGGTAGCAAATAGAGGGGTCAGTTACTGGGTAATACTTCCTGTCCAGACATGTAGAAGTCCTTGGAGAGAATAGCGCTAACGCCCAGTGTTATGCTCTATGGGGGACCCAGAGAAAGAGAGAGTGGGGGAGGGGTGCGTGGACGGATATAGACCTTGGAAAACAATGCAGACCAATGAGAGGTCTTGAGGGGCTTGTCTCAGGTGAAGACAAAAGATTGCCTGGGCCAATCCTGGGTCCCAGGGGGTGCGGCATCAGGAGGAACCAGACCTAGATGCGACCAATGGAGCTCCAGAAGGGTAGAGTCTGGATTAACAATAGCCTTGATGGGATTAAGCCAGGTGCTGGGTGGCGAGTTGAATGGGTTTTCTGACCACTAATGGTCCAGTCAAGGGCAGGCAGTTTGAAAAGGTTCCCAAGTATAGACAAAAGGTGGGAGATGAGTTCCTGATTAGCATCAGGAAGAATCGCTAAACATTTGAATGTATGATTGGTTTATCTCGGTATGCTGAGAGATAGAGCAGGAAATATAGGTTTGGAGACAAATGATTCTCACATAGACATTGTTGTTGCTCAGTCGCACAGTCGAGCCCGACACTTCGTGACCCCATGGACCACATCACGCCAGGCATGAGGTCACACAAAAGGGCTAGGTGAAGTTCTGGAGTTAGAAGGGCTATTTGCCAGGTGGCCTCTGAATAGCTTTAGAAATGCAGATACACTACCTGGTGGAGCCCATTGTTTCATATACATACTTTTGCTGGGTGTGAGGAGGAGACTGGAGGTTCGCTCTGAGGGCTGCCTTATGCAGCCTGAAAATGGAGAGCCTTTTTCAAGAGTTATGGCTTGCTCCGTGTTTCAGAACCAGGAGTTTGTTCCTTGGTCTGGATTTGTAAGTCTCTGGCTCTGGTTAGAAAGTAGGGTGCCCCTGTTGTTCGGGATACCCTACAGCCCTGAGGGCACTCCTCCAGAGCAGCCCTGACCGGGCTTGCCCGCAGAGTGCAGGGCGCTTGCCTTGAGAACCCTCTGGGTTGCCATAAAGTCAGCTGTGATCTGATGGCAACCCTCCCCCCCCCCAGGTATGTTTTGGTCTTATAGTATAGACTAAAGACTGTCAGTGGTTAAAGAAACCTCCTTCCTTCATTCCAGCAACAAGCAGAATCCATCAGTGTAGCCATGCCAGGTCAACCCCTGACCTACCTCTGCCTGGCCAAGAGCAGGGCCGGATAAGCCCATTCCTGTATTTGGGGGAAGGGGAGGTCCAATGCAGAGATTTTTTTTCCCCTTCACTTGATCTCTCCCAGCTGATTTGAGTTGGGATGAAGCAAATTACCAGCAACACTTTCAGAGCTTTTAAGGGCATAAAAAGCCTCAAGGAAAAGCAAACATTCTACAGTTTGCCCAGAGCTGCTTTACAGAAATGGGCTTCATTTTGTTCAAATTAGTCGTACAAATGTTGTTGTTTTTTTCTAGAACTGCTTCTGAATTAGTTTTGAATGTCAGGTAATGCTTGTATCACAGGAGAATTAGAAGCAGGACACTCAGTATCAGACACAGGGCCTTGGTAAAGTGATGAAAAAGCAGTAGTGGAATTAAGGTGTTAACGGGCTTGGCTGTCAAGGCGACTGAAAAAGAGGCATCAAGAGGATCTGAAGAGTGTTCTAGACAAGCTTGGTAGTTCTCACAACAACAGACGTGGCCAGCTTTTTATTAAGCAGGGAATGCATTATTAACTACCACTTACCTCCCTTCCATAAAGTATATTAAACATGATGTATGATGCTAACTTATATTGAGTCAGTCCATTAGTCCACCTAAATCAGTCTTTTCTGCTGTGACCGGCAATGGTTCTCCAGGCTGTTTGCCTTTGGTCATGTCAATGAAGATGCCAGGTACTGGGTCTGGAACTTTCTGCAGGCAGTCTCTTATCGCTGAGCTGTGGTTCTTCCCCTCCACATATGTGTGCAGCAAAATCCTTGCTCTCCTAAATAATGGTCTTCTGCCACTTTATCCCCCCAGTGTTGTTTTCCTAGAGTGGCTAGTGCAGCAAGCCTTTCAATGAAAACCAGAGAGCTTCTTCTAAGACTTGCACAAAGTTGGAAACTGGCATCCTTATCCTAAATATCTATAGTTACACAATATAATTATTGGCTATATCACACAAGTAACTGTTTCATATACCTCATCCTAAGCAGTGTTCCCTCTAAGCTGAGTTAGTGTGAGCTAGCTCACAGTTTTTTAGCCTCTGGCTCACAGATTTTTGCCTTAGCTCAGGACGGAGGGCTCCAGAGCAAACTAATGTATGCAGTAGCCAAATCGCTTGCTCAGAACTTTAACGCGGTAGCTCACCAAGTAGAATTTTTGCTCACAAAACTCCAAAGCTTAGGGGGAACATTGATCCTAAGCAATTTAGGTATAGGTGCAAAAAGTTCTATTTCTGCAGGGTACTCTGGATTTTGTCATACAAACTGCCAGTAAAAGAGTCCTCCTACACGTTCGTAGAAGGTGAAAAAAAAAGCGAAATGTTGGGTCAGTTTGGTTTGTATTTCTTGAGCTTGGCTCCAGATAGTGTTTATTTCTTCCTGCACATCCATTCTTTCTGATATCATGCCAAGAAAGATTCTTGTTGCTTTGAACGGAAATAAGTATGACCTCTTGCATTTTTCAGGGTAAAATCATGGGGAGAGGGTGGGAAACCCCCTGTATCCCAAAGTAAAACTGCAGACATCCTCTTCTGGCTGTTGGTTGGTGTACAGCTGTAGAATACTTCACATCCTGTTTGAACTGTCCCCTGCACCAGAATCTTTAGGCATGAGGGTTTGTTTTTTTTTGAGACAGTTACACTCTGTGGGTGACATGTGAATGACTGCATCAGCATCCCTATAGTTGGGCTTTCGGGTTCTGCATGTAGTCACTTTATATTGGGGTTCAAGTGCTCTTAATTGCCTCTGCTTGTTCAAATCACTCACACCAGTAGCAATGACAGACCAGTCCATATCCTTCATTCTGCTTTGCTAAATTTAAATGGTGGAGTGTGTGTTCCTATCTCACAATTGTTTTTTTGTATTTGTGTGTTCAACCCACACAGTAATAGAGCACATTATTTTTGTGCAAAGAACATAGAAGCTGGATCGGACAAAAGGCCTCTAAACTTCCAGTTTTCCATAGAGGTTCCTGGAAGCCCACCTGCAGTTTGTGTCAGCTGGATCGTGGATTCAATTTCAAGTATCTCTCATTAAAAGATCCTGGGCAGGAGGAGGAAGAGTCCATTATGAGACCAGGGATGTCTATTAAAAAGTGAATTACAAAAGCAGAGACCATGGCTCTCTCCTATGACAAATCCTTCCTGAAAGGAGAGGGATTGGCTGTCCTGTGGAGGGATTGGCTATCCTGTGGAAGTTTCTAAAAGCCATATTCACTTTTCATAAGAGAGTGCCTTCACAGAGAAGACCTCTTTTGTCCATGCTCCTCAACGGAGGAAGGCAGAATCAGGGCTTACCTGAAGACCAGGTGATATGTGACAGGTGTCCACTTAAGTTGCATTGGGCCTAGACTGCTTAGGGATTTAAAATTTTGAAACCAACCTTCTGAGCTCAGAAACATGTGGCTCTCAGTACAGATATTTCAAAATTAATAAGGTGATGAGGTCTGTAGACAGCAGCCAAGAAATCTTGGTGTCTGAGGAGAGGTATGCCATTTCTAGAGTACATTACAGTAGTCCAAACATATCCTTTTTACGTGGAAAACGTCACAGCAAGTATAGCTGGAACAAGCCTGTCCTTAGCTACAGTTGCCACCTGAGCCTGAAGGAGCAAAGTCAGGTCCAAAAGGACTCCCACGTTGTGAACCTGCACTTCCAATGGGAGAGTGATCCTGTCCAGAATAGCCTAAGACCTCCTTTGACTTCCAGTGTGACAGCTATAATTATAAGGAGAGCTGGCTATGTACATGCTTCTTCTATGTGGTTTGGTGAGTGCTACCTTCACATAATTTCCCAGATTTTGAGCTCACATAATTTCCCAGCTTCTGAGCACTTTCTGAGTAGAGGGTAACCACAGAATTCCTGTGAAGCTGAAGCCAGTAGATGACCTGCTCTCCCTATGATCAAAGTAGTCATGGAGGGTAACAGAAAGCCACACTTCTCATTGAATATTCTTTTTATAATTTAGGGGTAAGAGGTCTTGGTTTTGTATTCTTAATATCAGAAAGCTGGCAGAAGTGACAGGACTACAGTAGGAGCATGGGCATTCATGTGTGAATTCTGATCTGTGGTGTGTGTTCTCCAACCCAGAGCTGCTAAGATCACCTGCTGGAACCAGTTCCAGGGTTGAAATAGCTGAGCTCACAGAAAAGACTTGAGCTAGAATCTGTAGATACTGCTGTAATTAGACTAGGATAAGTGGCCAGGTTTCCAGAGTTTATAGTAGGCCTATCTAATCCAGGGACTTCATGCTTTTTGCCAGGCCTGATGTTGCACATCTGTTTTCCTCTTGACTGTTCATGAAGAGCTCTTCGAGATTTCGGCACATACCATGCTAGGTAACCCACTAGTCTCTGACCTTGAGCTCCATGGTTTAAATCCCAGAGCCTCAGGCAAGGGGCCTCTTTAAATGTCACACTTGTATTCCGCATGTGTTTAAAGGAGTTTAGGGCATTATACAGGAATTGTACAAGGGAAAAGAGGACAACCCAACATGAGATGGATTGATTCTATGAAGCGAGTCAGGGACCTCGGTTTGCAAGACCTGAACAGGATTTGGGAGGATGGTTTTTTTTTTGGGGGGGGGGTCATTAATTCATGGGTTGCCATAAGTTGGAAGTGACTTGACTTAACACACACATCCACTTTATCCTCAAAACAGTTGAGAGGTAGTGACTGGGCAAGTTTTATGCTAATAAAGGTCAACTGAACTGAACTGACTGGGAAGTCACCCCCCCAGCCAAATGACTGGCCAGCCTGTTATGCCAACTTCTCCAGGAA